>NC_141044.1:34570000-34755000 GCF_052040795.2 Danio rerio
CCCATCTTGGATTAGTTAATCTAAACTAGTGCTGTATACCTAATCAAATCGTTTATGAAATTGAAACTGTAAGAGACATTTTACGTCAGCATGTTCTGAGTGATTGTTTGAAAGATATATAGAAAAATAAACATGGACAGCTGCATTCAAAAAATTATTCACAACATGTATGTTAGCAATTACACATTATCCGAATTTATGCAGACTGATGGAAATTGCTCATTCTGTTTAAATCATCCAGAGTCTTTAATTCATCTTTTTTATGAATGTCAACATTCAAAGAAGTTTTGGGAAGACTTATCACTGTATGTCCAAAAAAAATCAGGTTTTAGATGTAATTCGACCCCCAAATATGTTAAATTTTATTTTGTCACAAACAATTTATCTGTGAAATTTATAACGAATCTTTTGATTTTATTTGGTAAATTTGATATTCTGCAGATTGCATAACTCTAAACCTTGTTTAAAGGTTTCTATTAAAGATTTTATTTGTATATAGACTTGCTCCAATAAATTAATAAAAAATGTCAAGATACAATTATAGTTGCTAAGGAGCTGAAGTTAATTGAAAAGTAAACTTGCTGTCAATTGGGTACGTTAAATCTTAATATCATTGTAAAGGTTTCTATGTTGAAGCTGTGTTTTTATTTATTTTATGTAAATTATATTTTAGTTTTTTTAATGTTGTTACATTACTATTTTTTGGATGTCATGTTTAAATTGTATATTTGCTGTTGTTTAAATTAAAAGAAATAAAGGGTCGAACATACGGGTTCTGTTCTGTAAAATGGTTGATTTGAGCTGATTGTTTTACCTCAAGATGTTTTATTATTAATCTTAACAATATATGGGTTGTATTTTTTAGAGACATGGAATCTGCACGCACATGTTGTGAATAAGAGGAGTTGATAAAACTACACAAACCTTCTCTGTTGTCTTATATGATGAGACAAACACACAAAGTTTATGTCCAGAGCCCGTCTGCAGAATCAAGTCACCAGTATTTTACTGTCTTATTAGAGAAAAGTTGCCGTTATGATGTAGCGTTAACGTTAGCTAGAGACTCGCAGCGTCTTTCCGACAAACCATCAAAATAAAAGTCCGGCTTAATGTCACCTTTCAGTTTAATTTTGAAAGCAGTTTTTCACTGTTATTAATGCAATACCCTCATGTATAAAAATGTTAATGAAAAGTTTCTTATCCTATTCGAAAATAACTCTTTCCCTTATTATATATTGGTGAGATTGAAATCGATAATAAATGTTGCACTAATAAACACCTAAGACAAATCATTATCCGATCTTGCTTCCCCTATCAAGTATTAAGAAATGTTATTTCATTCAGTGGATAAAAAATACTGTCAAACATTTTAGAACAACATATCTTAATTTCCAATTCTCCCCAAGGAAAAAGAAGTACAATTTAAACATTAAATGATATATACCCTTCTAATAGGTTATTACACTTGAAAATTAATTTTGAAAATTCACCATGCCAATTATGTAAACAATTAATTGAAGACACAGACCACATATTTTTCACTTGTAGCTCTGTTCAATAATTTTGGGAAAAAGTGCAAGATTGATAGGTTGATAATAAAGAATGTGAATGCTGAAGGTTTGACTTTCACATTACAAGATGTACTATATGGATTTAGTAAAGATTTCTCTGTTTTGCATGATTTGATAAATTTGATCATTAGCCAAATACTTTATTCATAAATGCAGATATTTCAAAACACCTCCACTACTGCCTGTTGAGCCTTTCATGAGTGACACACAATTTGTAAAGTTAAATGCTATTTTGTTCTGTTTGGATTTTGTATTTCCAATTTAAAGAAAAAAAAAAGTTTAATGTTTAAGGATAAAAAAATATGGAACAATATCAGTTGTTTTTGTTTTGCTACTTCTTCCTGTAAAAGGCTGTCAGAAGTATTTTAGGTAATATTGAATGTGTCTCATCAGAAAGACACAGAAGTCTGATCCAGGCAACAGTCAAAACATTAGCCCATTGTCAAAACATTACTGTCAAATTATTATCGTAAATTCAAAACAATATTCCTTGTTTTTCATATTTTATCTGTCAAGAAAACAAAAAACATAAGAACCAAAATGAACTCACAGGGCCAGATTCTGTTCACCTGAGGAAACTAACAAAGAAGATAATTTTATGTTAAGTTTCTGAGGATGTTTACTTCTCTCCTGAAATAAGCACTGGATGTTTAGTTTAATATGAACTTTAGAAAAGGTTAAGCAAGCCAACACAAAGGAAACCTTGTCCTGAAATTCTGAATGTAATAACAAATCTGTCATCAGCCCAGGGGACTTAGGAATGCAACATTTATTGATCCAGAAATGTTGTTGTTTCCAATTCGAAGAGTAAAACATATCTACAGAAACCATCTGAAAGATGTAGTTGGTTGTAGCATTATGAATATTTTACAAGTAAATTATTCCTACATTATCACCATATTATGTTTTTCCTATGCTATTATTTTCTTCTTTTTCTTCTTCTTCTTCTTCTTCTTCTTCTTCTTCTTCTTATTATTATTATTATTATTATTATTAATATTATATTATTTTTTTCTATTACTTTCGTCAATTGGTGAAGTTTGTTTCTCGCCACTGTCACCTCTGGCTTGCTTGGTTTGGGACTTGTGGAGCTGCTCATGGATTTGCTCTTCAATGTTTGGACTTCAGTATTTCAGCAGTGAAAATTAAACCACACTGAACTGAACTAAACTTCAAATCGGAAAACTGGACTGTCACAGTTTCAATTTTAATTTACTAGAACTTCTATGTTAAGCTGCTTTGACACAATCTACATTATAAAAGCATTATAGAAATAAAGATGAATTGAATTGAATATATTTGTTAACAAAGAAAAATCGGTCCTCTTTCTCATTTGAAGTGACCAAGACAAAAAAGATCAGAAATCCTAGGGCGTGATAATATCAGAACCTATTTACATCATTAAAATATTAAAGTTTTTAATAAACAGTTTTAATTAGTTTTCATTCCATTTTTAATAAATTTGTATTATATTTTATTCATTTGGTTTTATTTCGACAATGTATGTGTGTTAAAAATGTATATATAGTTTAGCTTTACTTGACTAAAGTTTACCTGATTCAAACCATAAAGATTATCAGCCAATATTTTAAATATTTTAATGAACTAGTATAAGTAAATATTAAATATGTAAATATATATGCTAATTTTCTCAATGTTTACAGTTTGATGTCTTTGCCTAATGTTGATTTTCTTTAATTAATTAAATATATACAAATTTTAATAATTTAGTTTTATTTCATTTTGATTTTCATGCATTTTAAATATTTATATGTAGTTTATTATTTATTATTTATTTTAGCTTTAGTTTACTTAAAAAACTAAAAGACTAGAACAATAAAGATTATCAGCCAATTTTAGAAAAAATTTTAATGAATTAGTATATAAAATACTAAATATATATGTTTTTAATTTCCCTAATTTTAGAGTTGAATGCTGATTTTCATTATTAAGTTAATTAAATCACTCTTTTTTAGGCTTAGTCCATTTAATAATATGGGGTCACCACAGCGAAATAAACCGCCAACTTATCCAGCACATGTTTTACACATCGGATGCCCTTCCAGCTGCAACGTAGTACTGGGAAATATCCACACTCATTTACACACATGAACCACGGCCAATTTAATTCATCCAATTCACTTATATGACTTATATGCATGTATTTGGATTGTGGGGGAAACCCAAGCACCCAGAGGAAACACACACCAACATGGGGAGAACATGCAAACTCCACATAGAAATATCAACTGCCTCAGCCAGGACTCAAACCAGCGACCTTCTGGCTGTAAGGCAACAGTTCTTATCAGCCAATATTAGAAGTATTTTAATAAACTAGTATAAGTAAATGATAAATATATATATATATATATATATATATATATATATATATATATATATATATATATATATATATATATATATATATATATAAATATACATGTTCATTTTCCCTATATTTACAGTTTGGTGTCATCATCTAATGTGGATCTTAATTAATTAATTAATTATACATTTAAAAATAATTTGATTTAATTTCCAGCATAATTAATACAAATATTTTTAATACTGTACCTAGATGAACCAATCCCCAGTCCCATTTGAAAAGCATTTGATTATTTTCTTAATTAATTTAAAATATGAAATCAGATCAAAATGTGAATAATTTCAATCAAAATGCAAATTTAACTACACTATTTTATAGCAACAAATAAAAGGAAACATTTGCAGAAATATTACTGTGTCTCTTCCCATAAACTTGGAAAGGTCAAACCAAAGCGGCTGTGCTGTCTAATAAATGTTATTAATATTTTCCTACAACCTTATGACAGTGCATAAGGCTTGAATGTGTTTTAGAATGTATGAGTATAAATGAGTTCAACCAAATAAACTCTGCTTCTGCCTATTGTTTGAGCCTCGCATCCTCACAGGATCCTCCAGAAGCACTTGAGACGATCTGGGTAACGAGAGGTCAGAAAAACCCAGAGGAGGAGCCAATGCAGCAGACCCGCTCTATTGTACCACACAAATAAATCATGACTTCATTCACAAGTGAGGAATGCAGGAGTGATAACTGTATATTGTTTTCATATTCAGTACATGTTGTGAAAGTATTTCAAATAACTGTCCAGGAAGTTCCGCAACTGAATAGATATAGATTAGATGTAGAAGAGCAACTAAAAAATAGTGCAGCTTTACTAATATTACCTTCTTCAGTATTAATATTTCAGTTTTTGGGAGCACACTGTAAAAAAACCCTGGTTGCCTTAAATTTTTAAGCTGAATCAAATTGACCTTATGAGTCCATTGAACTTAAAGGTCGCTGATTCGAGCCTCAGCTGGGTCAATTGGATTTCTATGGGGAGTTTGCATGTTCTCCCCGTGTTTGTGTGGGTTCCCTCCGCATGCTCCAGTTGCTCAAGTCCAAAAACATGCGTTATAGGTGAATTGGGGAATCTAAATTGTCTGTAGTGTATGAGTGTGAATGAGTGTGGATGTTTCTCAGTGTTGGGTTGCAGCTGGAAGGGCATCCGCTAAGTAAGGCATGCTGGATAAGTTGGTGGTTCATCCCGCTGTGGCGACCCCTGAATAATAAAGCGACTAAGCCAAAAAGAATATGAATGAATGCATGAAACACCCAAACAAAGATTAAGTCTATAATTTTATGACGTTGATCCTTTAATTAACTAATTATATTCAAGTTTATGCATTAATGCACTTGAAAAATATGACAAATCTCTGTCTAAAAAGTTTATCAGACAGTACTATGATGACACTTTCAAGAAAAAGCACATCTCTGGTGGTTTTGGGTGAGTTTCATTGGAAGCACTGAGTCTTGAAAGCATTTTAGCATGCAAAGCCACAGGCAAAAGTGAGGTACCAGCTGCTCATTAGCATAAGGGTTTGAATGGGGTAAAGACCCCTGCTGGCTTTCAGCCCTCTAGAGGTGCCAGCGTCACATACCGCCTGAAACTGGGGCAGAACTGGAGTCACACTTCCCGAAATACAAATCATGAGCCTGTCATGAGTAACTTCTTGCATTGGTGGTAAATGGTTGGGTTAATGACCATATAAGCTTTTATGTGTGACAGAATGCATGATTAGATCATACACTGGTGAGTTTACGTCAGCTTCAGATTACATGTGCATTTTCAATCTCTAAACTGTTCATTTACTGAATGTATCCGCAAAGACTGAATTCTTTTAATAAGACAAATCTGACACAAATGATTGTTGTTTTTAAGCAACCTGGACATAATAAAAGCTCATGCTGTAATCTAGTGCTACTTTTATCTAGGATAAAAGGAAGTTGCACATTCCCACACTTCTGCTGTTGCTGCATAATGTCTGAAAAGTGACTAAACACTTCAGATGATCTAACCTCAAGTCTAAATATCAATATATATTTAAAGTGACGGAAAATAAGTGTTTTTATTGATTGGTTGATTTATTAATTGATTGCAGACTTGCCTTGAATGAGTCTTTATAGAAACTGACTATCAAAAATAAACAAATTTGGGGAAAAACTCTAAATAAACTGTGATAATTATGCAATAGTAATAATTGATTATTATGTTTTAATTAAAAAAAACAATTCCCCCTCCAAAATTCTGTATACATATATAGTGTGTTTATTATAAGGATTTATGTAATAGTTATATTATATCATATTAATTATATTATATTAATTGTATTATATTATATTATATTATATTATATTATATTATATTATATTATATTATATCATATTAGGTCACACATTTTAAGTAAAATAAATTATTATATAATATTATAATTATATTATTTTGCATGTAGTTTTGTCTACACAATATCAGGGAATAATCATTAAATCACTTTATTTTATATTTCACCATTTTAAATATTTTATTTTAACTCAATGAGGCGATTGAACAACCACATAAATAATAAACTGAAGTAATAAATAAAAGAGTATGAGTAAGTACTGAATCGGGGCGACTTGGTGGCTCAGTGGTTAGCACTGTCACCTCACAGTAAGAGGGTCACTGATTCAAGTCCTGGCTGGGTCAGTTGGCATTTCAGTGTGGAATTTACATATTCTCCCACAGTCCAAAGACATGCGCTATATGCGAATCAAATAAACTAAATTGGCCGTAGTGTATGTGTGTGAATGAGAGTGTATGGATGTTTTCCAGTATTGGGTTGCAGCTGGATGGGCAAAACATGTGTAAAACATATGCTGGATAAGTTGGCGGTTCATTCCACTGTGGCAACCTCTGATGAATAAAGGGACTGAAAATGGATGAATGAATGAATGAATAAATAAGCACTGAATCAATTTTATTATGATTATTATGCAAGAAAGAACAATGACAAAGACACAATATGAACAAAGAGACAAACAATTCTACAAGTTTAAAAGATTTATACTAAGAAAGAGTTTTACATGCAATATTATGAATAGAGTCACATATAAAGTTCACATATAAATCAAAATCCTTTCTGAAAATTATACGTAAGGGTGTGTTTTTTTTTTTTTTTTTGAAGATTTACATTTATGGATGTAAAATTTAGTCAGAAAAGCAACAAATTAATAAGAAATTTACAATGAGAGGTGTCTAGGTTTAGAGAGTAACCGAAGAATAAAATTTTGGGGGATGTGCAAAAGTTTGGAAATAAAATTTCTTTAATTAAATTGTAAAAGTCAACCCAAAGAACTTTACAGTAAGCACACTCCTAAAATGCAGTGAATCTCTAGGTTTTGTTTGTGTGTAATCAGCTTACTGTATCATCACGGAAGCCCATATATGGTAAAATGAGTAGACGGACCCACTTGTTTAGAGGGCGGGGCTTCATTAGTCTCGCTGTCTGAAATCACAACTGAAAACTGGCTGTTTTCCTACGAGCGCACACAGACACAGTCAGGAGGACTTCATAAACCACTTGGGAGGACTTCAAACTGTCTAATTTTTATCCCACGGGAGTATAACCTGGTATTTGGATCAGTATTGTGGACTTGGGACAATATGGACAGTAACATGAGACAAATTACATTACATACGCTTGTATTGGCGCTGGTTTCATTCTTCACGACGTCTTGCGCCTCAGGTGAGTCTCTTACCTGTGTTTTTTCATTTGTTCTTGTCGTTTTATTTTAAATGTTACGCAATCTAAAGAAATATTATTAATTATTTTTCAACTTTGCTTCTTTATAGACGTGTTTCCAAAAGCAAAGAATGTATCCTGGTCTTCTGTAAACTTTAAATCCATGCTAACGTGGAGTCCAAAACCAACCAATTATTCCTACACAGTTGAGTTTTCTGAGTAAGTATTTCTTTGTTTTTACCATACAGTTAGTATTCAGGTTGTTCATTCAATCTTTAGCACTACAATTTTACTATGTAGGATTAGCAAGACATCGTTTAAATATCAGTTTCCCCAAGTTGAATATACAAGTATATTGTATGCAGCTTTGGGTGCGAATTACAGGGGGGTTTGGGGGGGAGTGACCCCTCTAATTAACTCGTGATCCCCCTAAAGGACATTATAACAAGATGTGTGTGGGGGTCTGCCCTTTAATAGTTAGAAAAAAACTTTCTCTAATCTCTGATTTATATCTTAAGTATTAATAATTAAAAATGTATAATATAAATATACATTTAACCCCCATAACGGTTCATACCATTGTGAATGCATAATTGCCCACTCACAATGTCATTCAACAGTCTAAAAATGGCACTTCTAGAGCACCAATAGACATCTTAAGTATTTACAAAACACATATCTTGTAAAATAGGTGTTTATATCTGCATGTGACCTAAAAAAGAAAAATTAGACACATCATTTATATAGTTTGATCTAAAGTGACCTCTAAAATAGTCACTAAAACCACTCAAATAAATTAGATGTAATTTAAATACATTTATAAAATTGATTCACTGAAGCATGTATTACCAAACTACTACCAAGTTGTACCACCCCACCCTGATCATTGATGTATAATTCGCACACTGACTGTATACATACACTAGTGTCACATAGAAAATTTTATATTTTAACAAAGCAATTAAATGTTTGCCTTAAAATGTGAAAGTTATCAAATGAAGAGTTTATTAGCAAAAAAAGTAATAATTTTTTTTAGCAATATTCAGATACAATTATTATGTGGGGTTAGCAAGATACCTGAATTAGCAAGATGTCATTTGAAGAAACTTTTAAAAAGATTTTAAATCTAAGTTTCCCCAAGTTTAATATACAAGTATTAAAAGGTGCAAATAACAGGGGGATTTGGGGGGGAGCGACCCCATAATTAACACTTGATTCCCCCTAAAGGACATTACAAAATGTATGTGGGGGTCTGCCCTTTAACAGTAAGACATAGCTTTTTCTGATCTCTGATTTACATCTTAAACATTCAAACTTTAAAATGTATAATATAAATATACTTTGACCGCCCATAACGGTTTATACCATTGTGAATGCATAATTGCGCATTTTACAATCATTCAACAGTCTGAAACTTGCAGTTCTGGAGCACCGATAGACATCTTAAGTATTCAAAAAACACATATCTTGTAAAATAGCTGTTTATATCTGCATGTAGCCTAAAAATGAAAAATTATACATAATTTATATAGTTTGATCTACAGTGACCTCTAAAATAGTCACTAATTATCCCTCAAAACACTGAAAATGTTTACATTTTATTAATAAATTAGATGTAATTTAAATACATTTATCAATTTGATTCACTGAAGCATGTATTACCACCCCACCCCGATCACTGATGTATAGTTCCCACACTGACCGTTTATAAATACACCAGTGTCACAAAGAAAATTAAATACTTTAACAAAGCAATTAAATGTTTGCCTTAGAAGCAAAACAACTTCATTTTTAGCAACATTCAGATATCATGTTTTTAGGATTACAAAGATACCTGAATTAGCAAGACATCATTTAAAGACACTTGTAAAAAGGTTTTAAATCTAATTTTCCCCAAGTTTAATATACAAATATACTGTATTTATACACTAGTGTCACATAGAAAATGTAATATTTTAACAAAGCAATTAAATGTTTGCCTTAGAATGTGACAGTTATCAAATGAGTAGTTTATTAAAAATATTAATAATAATAATATTTTGCAATCTTCAAATATCATGTTTTTATTCTGTAGTATTAGCGAGATACCTGAATTAGCAAGACATCATTTAAAGACACTTACAAAAATGTTTTAAATATCAGCTTCCCCACATTTAATATACAAATATACTGTATATGTACATCATTGACATATAGTAAATGTATATTTTAACAAAGCTGTTAAATATTTGCCTTAGAATGTGACAGTTATCAAACAAGAAGTTTATTAGCAGAAAAAAACTTTTTTTTTTAGCAGTATTCAGATATCATGTTTTTAGGATTGGAAGGATACCTGAATTAGCAAGACATTGTTTAAAGTCATTTGTAAAAAAGGTTTTAAATCTCAGTTTCTCCAGGTTTAATATACAATACTGTAGCCTATGTTTTTGCATAAAAATATATTTATATATATATGAACAAAATACTTAAATGTTTGCCTTACAATATGGCTGTTATGAAATGAGTTTAATAGCAAAAAAGCAACAAAATAACTACATTTTTAGGTAAATTTAGATATCATGTTTTTAGGATTAGAAGGATGCCTGAATTAGCAAGACATTGTTTAAAGTCAATTGTAAAAAGGTTTTAAGTCTCAGTTTCCCCAGGTTTAATATACAATACTGTAGCCTATGTTGTTGCATTAAAAAAATATATATATATATATATGAACAAAATAATTAAATGTTTCCCTTATAATATGGCTGTTATGACATGAGTTAATTAGCTAAAAAGCAACAAAATAACTACATTTTAGCTAAATTTAGATATCATGTTTTTATTATGTTGTGCAACTGCTTAAAACATGATTTAAGGAAATTACTGGAGCTGTTTTAGTAGTTTTTAGAAGTCATGTTTCTACATTAAGTATTGAGAGTTCACTTGAAAGAAAAAGCTACTTTTGATCCGTTTTTACATGGTTATTTGTTTTATCTGTGGTTATAAGTAGTTTTGCTAGTTTATATTAAATGTTTCTCACTGTAATCTGAACATGGCCATAAACTCATAAAAGCAAGCAAAAAAAGTGCATAAACTATGGTTCATTCTTTCCATTTCCCTCCATTTAACATCTCTACTCATTTCTACTCAATTTACGATGCTTTTTCATGAGAAATGTAAATCTTCAAGTAGTCTTTAATGCTTTGAATTCACCTCTTAACTTTTTAAACTCCAATCCAGCTCCAATATTACTGATAAATATTGTTTTATAATTAGGAAAATCCTATATGAACTCTCGCATGTGTAGATTTGGCAACTTTTGCATACTTCCACACCCATGACTTGTTACAACGTGCTTTAACTTGTCATTAGCTCTTGTCACTAGTCATGTAATTTATTATCCATTTATTTAATCCGAATGATGTTTTTTACTATCTAAACGTCTGTGTAACATCATCGCAGACTCAGCCAGGACAGAGAACGCACGCCATACTGCATCAGGACGATGGATACCGAATGTGACCTGACTGCAGTGTTAAAAAACCTGAAGGCCTATTACAGCGCTGACGTCCTGTCTGAACCCATGCGGGGCGTCTCCTCTGATCTGGTCGAATTCCCTCATGTCAGCTCTGGGAAATTCTCTCCTTATCATGACAGTCAGTGTTTAGTTGTTTTTTTTGCTTTCAACTTTTGCTCTTTTGTTGAAAAGATTTGTTCACTTCCAGAATGAAAATTGCCTGATCATTTTTTTATTCTCTTGTCATTCAAGATGTTAATTTTTCTTCTTTTTACAGTCAAAAATAAATAGTTTTAAGAAAAACAGAAACAGTTAGTAATATTTAAACTTTTAATTTAAGTTTTTTTTTTTTTTTAAAAGTATAATTTTTTTCTACCAAAAAGGAGGTAACTACTAAATTTCCATTTCAATGCATCTTCAAAAAAACTCTAAACACTCATTAGTAGTGGTGTATTGGATCACAAATCTCACGGTTCAGATCACATTAAGGTTTTTTAGTCACGTATCGGACCATTTTTTGGATCAGCCAAAAAGGGGAGGAGACAAATATAATTTGCTTTCCATTAATTACAAAAACAGTACTCCAAGACACTTTTGGTTTTAACAAACAGAACTTAGAATCTGTAATTTTATAAAAAATAAAATCAGCAGAATAAAAATAAATAGTAAAATATTTAGTACTGTAAAAAAAAATCACTGTTACTACTACTGTTGCTGATAACGCTAAATGTAGAAATCTAACATTATAATTTGTAGAACCCATATTTATTTGTACAACCTATATTTATTTATATTATATTTTTCATGTTTCATTAATTCATTATTTCGTTAACTTCATGTTTTATTGCTAGATGATCATTTTTTAAGAATTATTCAGTGGCACATTTCTGATGGCTGGTTGTCGCCACCTATTGGTTAAATATTGTAATTGCTGCTTAGTTAACTGCACATCAAGGTGATTTTAATCTTTATCATAAACATCAGTGGTTTTATCTAAATTATAAACTGTTATCCTGGTACTTTGTGTTATTTGACTGTAACTTTATAACTAATTCAAAAGACTAAAGGCTGAATCTCTTTCTTGATTTTTGCATTTTTCAAACACAGATTTGAATGCAGCTATTCAAAGGATCAATAAACATATGCAAATCAACATCATTTATAATTTATGTTGCGTGGATGTGGAGATCCCGATCTTTGTATGATTACTCATGCAGCTTACACTGAATGCATTAATGCAGGCTAAACAAGTAGTGATAGAAAATACCTTTAATAACCTAAGAAACCCACCACATCCCGAATAACCCACCTCAACTTCTTCCGTCATCATTATATATTACAGGAAAGCCTAAATAAAGGAAATAAAGGAAAGCCTTTATACATGGGATTTGAATGACGTAAGAGGCGATTTCTCTGCAATTGGTACAAATTTAGGATTAGTCTACAAGTAAAAAAAAAAAGTATTAATCCGAGGAACACAAGACATTACTGTTAACAACATAGTGTATTAATTTCATACTTTAACCTTAGAGTGAAAGTTTATTATTTGCATGTGTGTTTAAGACCTGACTGTAACAATTTAAAGCAAATTTAAACTTTTGGGCACAATAAATGAAATGTATGTAGCTTGAAGATTAATTGTACATTATATAATAATTTACTCAATTTAAACAATACAGTGGTATATTTAATATTATCATATTATTATTATTATTATTATTATTATTATATGGTGATTATTTAATTTCTGCTTCTGATTACTGTTTGACTCCCCAGAAAATCCTAAATCTTTGTTTATTTACATCTTTTCTCTGTTGTATTTAACTATGCTTGTCCTTTTTATGATATTTTATGCAGATTTGCTCCCCTACAGATTCATCCCAAATCATCTAAAATGATGAATTCTTTACTCACTATTTAAGTCATTTGCTGAAATTGAATTTATATCGCTATATATATCGTAGTAAATGAAATTTTTCTTATATTGTGCTGCCTAAACAGTAATATTGATACAATATTAAATGTAGTTATTTAGCAAATGATTTTTTCCAAAGCGACTTGCAATTGAGGAGGCATTCAGCGATTCAACAAAAAGAGCAATACACTCAAGAAATGCTAATATACAGCAAAATAAAAGAGAAATGATGAATCGTAAAATAAGCACATAATAGAAACCCAATCAGAAGCATGTAAGCAATATTAAAGAGATAAATTTTGAACAAACGCAAGCGCTTGTGGTTAAAAAATTTATACATTTTTACAATTTATACAAAAAAAATATACTTTAAAAAAAGCACAAAGCAGCATTGAAACTACAGTTTGGAAGTTTAAACTATAAAACTCAACAGAAGTCCACTATATGGAGAAAATCCTGCATGTTTTATCTCAAAAAACATTTATTTCTGACTTAAGAAAGTATGAAATGAACATGACTTTAATCATAAGTACATTTTTATTCTGGAAGTGAACCAATCCTCTGCTGATGTGACTTTTGGATTTGTTAAATTATACCTGCTTTGATTGTGTTTCAGCGGACATTGGTAGACCAGAGTTTAAAATAGAAGTAAGCAGCGATAAAAGAATGACAAAGCTGCATGTGACGGACGTCCCGACGGCTCTGTTTGATGATCAGAAAAAGAGATTAAATATTCGGGATGTTTTCGGGGATGAGCTGCAGTATAAGGTTATCTACAGAAAGGCCAAGAGCACAGGAAAGGTTGGTGTTTAAAATGTAAAGTCTATTATCTCATGTCTTTTTGATTTTTATCTTATGTTATAAGCAGTCAAGAAATTTTTGTGAGGTCTATCATCACATCTTTTTATCAATTCTGCATTACTATACATAGAATAAAAAACAAAAATTAAAAAGTTTCAAATAAAACAGATTATTAAAGTGCAAGAAGTATTATAAAATTTACTAGCAATTTCTGACTGAGGCGTGTTTTTTATTTTACATTTAGAATAATGCATTTCTGCCAAATCGGCATGTTTACAGTAAATGGTTTCTGAATAATAATGAGACACTGAAAATTGCACTAAAGATTTAACTTTGAAATTTGATAAATAATTAATATTTATATTATTTTTTAAAGTAGAAAAAAATTGAACTGAAATAATATTTCACAGAGCTACAGTTATTTTATGTTTTATTTTTTCAAATAATTTAATCCTAGATGACTTCTAAACCATCAATAAATCGTACAGTAGTAACTAATATGATGTGAATACATCAAAAGCATGAATTGATCTTAGTTTTTCTGTCTTAAGCATCAATAATAGCATTGCTAATTACATTACATTCATAAAAATTAGTGCTGGGCAAAAATTAATCGTATCCAAAAATAAAAGTTTGTTCAACATAATTTACTGTAAGTGTGTGTATTGTGTATATTTATTATTTATATGTGAATACACAGATGCATGTATATATTTGAGAAAATGTTTATTTATATTTATTTACATATATGATACAAATTCTATATAAGATGAAATATCTATGTAACAAAATAGTTTTGTTATTATGTATGTGTGTGTGGATCACATATACATAATAATTGTATATAATACACACATGTACACTCACCGTCTACTTTATTAGGTACACATGTCTATCTGCTAGTTAACGCAAATTTTTACTCAGCCAATTACATGGCAGCAACTCAATGCATTTAGACATGGAGACATGGTCAAGACGATCTGCTGCAGTTCAAACTGAGCATCAGGAAAGGATTATTTAAGTGACTTTGAATGTGGCATTGTTGTTGGTGCCAGACGGGCTGGTCTGAGTATTTCAGAAACTGCTGATCTACTGGGATTTTCACGCACAACCGTTTCTAGGGTTTACAGAGAATGATCTAAAAAATAGAAAACATCCAGTGAGTGGCAGTTCTGTGGGCCTTGTTGATGCCAGAGGTCAGAGGAGAATGGCCAGACTGGTTCCAACCCAAATCTAGTAGGGTATACCTAATAAAGTGGCCAGTGATTGTATATATAATGTCAGAACAAAATTTTATTTTGGATGCAATTAATTGCGATTAAATTAATTTTTTCCCAGCACTAATAAGAACGAAATTTTCTGTAAGCTGTTAATTAGTCAATTTAAGCTAGCATGAACTAACAATGAACAATTGTACCTTTATTAAGAATTAACTTGCTTATTCAATTACTGTTAAAGCCTGCATTAACTAATATTCTACAGTATACAGTCGAAGTTAAAATGATTAGCTCTCTTTTTCAAATATTTCAATGTTTCACAGAGCAAGGAATTCTTCTCAGTATTTCCTATAATGTTTTTTTCTTCTGGAGAAAGTCTTATTTGTTTTATTTTGGCTAGAATGAAAACAGTTTTAATTAAAAAAAAAAAAAACAATTTAAGGTTAATATTATTAGCCTCCTTAAGGTATATATATTTTTTTATTCTTTATGAAACACACCACTATTATACAATGACTTCCTAATTACCCTAACTTGCATAATTAACCTAGTTAAACTTATTGTTTAAATTGCACTTTAGGCTGAATACTAGTATCTAGAGAAATATTACGTACTGTCGTCATGGCAAGATAAAATAAATCAGTTATTAGAAATGAGTTAAGGGCAATGCAGTGGCACAGTAGATAGTGCTGTCGCCTCACAGCAAGAAGGTCGCTAGTTCGAGCCTCAGCTGGGTCAGTTGGCATTTCTGTGTGGAGTTTGCACATTCTCCCTGCGTTCGCGTGGGTTTCCTCCGGGTGCTCCGGTTTCCCCCACTGTCCAAAGACATGCGGTACAGGTGAATTGGGTAGGCTAAATTGTCCGTTGTGTATGAGTGTGAATGAGTGTTTATGGATGTTTCCCAGAGATGGGTTGCAGCTGGAAGGGCATCTGCTGCATAAAACATGTGCTGGATAAGTTGGCGGTTCATTCCACTGTGGTGACCTCAGATTAATAAGGGGGCTAAGCCGAAAAGAAAATGATTGAATGAATGAAATGAGTTATTAAAACTATTATGTTTAGAAATGTGTTGAAAACAAATCTTCTTTACGTTAAATAGAAATTGGGGGAAAATATACTGGGGGCTAATAATTAAGATTTCAACTGTATCATCTGTGTTTATCTTTTCAGAAAGAAATGCTTAGTAAAAAAAGCATAATTGAGATGCCGGATTTGGACCGAGGAGTGGGTTACTGTTTTAATGTTCAAGCTTATCTACCTTCACGTGCTGCAAACAAACAATTCGGAGAGCTCAGCAGCGTCCACTGCTCTACAGAAGAAAACACAACCGTCTTTGAAGGTAATACTTTCACTTTCACAACAAAAGACTTTGACTCGGCCTTTCAGGGATTTTTCCGCACAACAATCCAAGGAAAAAACAAACGCTGAGACTTTTGTCTGATCTCAAGTGAATCAGTTTCTAAAAATAAACTCTCTGGGCTATGAAGTTTATGAAGTGTCAGAACGCTGATACGGTATCATATCAGAGGATTATATGGACTCCATTAATGCATGATTCAAGCTAAATGTAACTGATAGCACTTATAATTGATAAGAAGTGTGTCTGCTGGGCGGATGCTGATAGTAGCTTGTGAATCAATCATCTCAGAGTTTACTCTTCCTCAGGTCATCCAAGATGTAGGTGACTTCAGTAGAGTTTCAGATGAAACTGTGATCCTTGGTGATTCTCTAAAATTCAACTCAATGGAATTTCGAGACTCCAATAAACAAATACAGGCTAAACTAAATTGACACCCATGTCTCATAATGATACTTTAAAGGGGACCCATTATCAAAAGTCACTTTTAGAAGGGGTTTAAACACAGTTGTGTGGTAACAGTGTGTGAATATAACCAGCTTCTAATGGTACACATGTATTAATTTAGATTTTTTTGTAATCACACTGATAAAAACTGTCAGCAGAAACACTTTGATTGGCATTCTCTCTCTGTACATGTCATCAGAAGGAGAAAGCCCCACCCACTATTGGGGTTGTCACGATACTAGAAATTGGTACCAATCGCTACTAACATTTAAAAAAACCTCCATTTTCTGCTAACATTTGAGCACTACCGAGCACGTTCTTAAACAGCCCTGATTTGCCATTGTGTTCATGTGCTCAACAGAAGTGACTGTGATTGGCCATGAAGGTCAACATTTCACCGAACTCACTGCTGTTTACTGAGTGTAACAGGGACACTGGAGCATTTAAAAGTCATGATTCAACAACAGGTGACAACTTATAAACAAACCAGCTGATCAAAATAACTTTAAAACACTCTAGTGACTCAGTAAACAGCAGTGAGTTCGGTGAAATGATGACCTAAATAAATTGCTCTTGACACTTAAAAGTGTAAACATGCAGCCCACGACAAGGTGTAAAGTTATTGTGTGTCATTTAACAAGCCGTTTACAGCTAATTTGATGTCATTTTGCTCGCATGGATAATTGAATATTAATCAGATGATGTCATTACGCTGCTGTGCCGTCAGCCAATCGTTGCATTGCTGATCATGATTTCGGGAATCGATAGATCTGTCCTTCACAACACACACAGCGATCTCAGATCAGTTTATCCAGACATTTTAATCTGATTCACGAACTTGTTTGAAGAACCAAGTCAGCCAGAGATCAGTTATCAAGATTAAAAGATCCAGGATCTGCCAAATCATCTATGATCATTTAAGCGAGGTACGAAGAACAGAGCCCAGTAAACACACAAATAAACAATAATAATAATAAATACATTCAAGGGATGTAACAATGCTCTACTAAAGGAAAAAAAAAAGTTTTTGTTTTTGAAATAAATGATCTTTTAAGAGTTGCATCAAAACACAAGAATCATCGCTTATTCCATGTTAATTGCAGTGCGTGTTTTTGATTGAGAATTGGTTAATAAGAGTATATATTTATGAGTCTACATTAGTCTAAAAACTTTTAAAAAGCATTAATCAGACTACACAGGTCACCCTTCATGTTTGCAATTCACTACAAAGTACCTGTTCATAATGTAAGATTCATTAATCATTAAACTATGCTGGCTGCACGTCATATTTTTAATTCACTGAAAAGAACTGGTTCGTAAGAGTCATTCATTGGACTACACTGGTGATGCAAACAAACAAATAAACAACAATCATCATTTCATTTCATTTGTTCATAACACAAACTAAGATGTTTTCAATCAAATTCTGACACACCATTCACATGGGGCTTCAGGGTTAACGCTTGACTGAAGGCGTGTCTAAAGTTGAGGCTAACGCGATTGTCATAGCAGCGTCAGCCAATGAAATTCAGTCAGCAATAGGCCACTGTCTAGCTGGTGTATTTGCATACAGCGATCTGATTGGCTGACGCTTCCTTCGACGTTTGAAAAGTTGAGCTAGTCCCAACTTCTGCAGCGAGCAACGCCTCTGAAGCGGCGCCGACGGATCCACAATGCAGTTCGGCAACGCCTGACGTCACCCATTCAAAGTAAATGGGAAGCGTTGACGCTGACGCCCCGTGTGAATGGGGCATGAGATTCCTGTTCCTTCATTAGAAGTATATTCACTCAAAACGTTCGAAAAAGAGTCATTCAAAAAATAAATATATAAACCATGTGACCACAGAATAAATAAATTAGACCATGAAGCTTTAAGTTTACAGATCAGTGTTTCTGTGTAAATAAAAGCCTAATTTAAAGATAGTTCGCCCAACACATAAAACGTCTGTCATTCAAAGAAATAGTCCACCCAAAATTGAAAATTCTGTCATCGTTTACTTGTTTCAAACCTGTTTTTTCTTCTGTTGAACCCAAAGCAAAGATTAACTGAAGAGTATTATCATAAAACAGACACAGATTAACATAGTATTGATTGTTTTTACGGATATTAAGCCACTGCTTTTTCCAACATTCTACAAAATATCTCAAACAGAAGAAAGAAATCTATTTAAAAAAAGAGTAAATAATGAGGAAATTGTAATTTTTGCGTGAACTGACCCTTTACATCTGGTTATTAAAGAATCATCTCATGAATATCACTTATAATAAATATGAAAATAATCTCTTTTCACTCAGGATTCCCACACTTTTGTTCACACCAAATACAAAGACTTTCAAGGACTTTTTAAATCACTAGTAATTCTAAATCATTTATAATTCACACCCAGCATATATAGTGCCAAGAAAGTCCTTTTTGTACACAACGTTTCCCTTTACTCCTAATATTTACATTAAATGTCAGTAATTAAGTTTTAAATGTGTCATTTTCAGAAACCTAGACAATTTTAAACGAATTTGTTAAATGAATATGTTAATTTCATGTTAAAAGAACTTTAATACAATTAGTTGAATTTAATACTGGTAATGTTTCAATTAAAATTTCTGAAATATTTATTAAACGTGCGTTATTCATCATAGTTTTTGTATAAAAGTTAAATTTATGATTTTTAAATAAAAATTGTTTTTTTTGTATTTAGAAGCAGCACAGTACAGTTGTTGAAATAAATAACAGCATCAGTTTAAAATTCAACCACTTTCAAGTACCTATGTTTGTTTTTAAGTAATTCCCAGGCCTTGAATCCATATGTCTAAAATTCAAGTACTTTCAAGAAGTGTGGGAAGCCTGTTTACTAAATGTCAGATTTTGTGCGTGTGTGTGCGAGAATCGGAGTAACAGAGATCCTTAAGTAATCAGAAAGTCTTAAGCTTTGATCTGAAGGTCAACAAATGTTTTATAGTCTCGAAACGTCATGCAAATGGAGACCCAGCAAACAATTATGCGTTTAATAGACGTCTAATAGACATCTAAATGTAGTCAGCTTGGCTAAAACAAGGCTAAACGTAGGCTGTCAGTGAAATATTAGACTAAGTCTAAGAATAGCCCAAAACTAGACTAGTCGTGAAATAGACAGAATAGACAGACTTGATATGTGTAGTCATTCATTTCTGTTTATTTGATGACTAGTCTAGTTTTGGCCTATTCTTAGACTTATTCTATTAGATTTTTACTGACAGCTCAAATTTAGCCTGGTTTTAGCCAAGACGACTATGTTTAGATGTTGATTAGCCATTTATTAGACATCTTTCAAACACCAGAAAAGCTTGCTGGGGAGTGAGTAAGGGCTGCCAAAATGACATTTGAAATGATCTCTTTAATAATGAGGACGTGATTTATTTTTTTGCAGAGTACGGCACGGGTGTCATCACTGGAGTTATTGTTTTCATCCTTTCGGCAATAATAGTCATCGTTTTGGTCATCGTGATGTGCTGCAGACGAAGGAGGAGAGCGGAAAACGAAGGAAAAGAGGGATTAGCATTGAATGGTCTGTGAGGAGTGCACATGCCCTGTTTGGTACAACTAAATTAATGTAAAGGGAGGATTGCTGTTCCGTTCCACTACCGAAATACTGTTTCTGTGAAACCTCAGAATGTAGATATGTTAGACATATAATTTAGCAAGACGCGAGCTTTTTACTATCAGGGTGGTGGGTTCTTTAGTCTGGCACTGAATTGTACTGTATAAATGTTTTTTTTTTATATACCGTTGAAGTCAAAGTTATTCGCCCTCCTGAGAATTTTTATTTATTTATTTTCAATTATTTCCCAAATAATGTTTAACAGAGCAAGGAATTTTTCACAGTATTTCTTATAAAATATTTTTTTTTCTGGAGAAAGTTTTTAATTTAAAAAAAAAAAACATTAAGGTCAATAATATTAGCCCCTTTAAGCAACAAATGTTTTAGATAGTCTACAAAGCAAACCATCGTTATACAATGACTTGCCTAATTACCCCTATCTGGCTAATTAACTTAATTAAGCCTTTAAATGTCACTTTAAGCTGAGTACTACCATCTTAAAAATATCTAGAAAAATAGTATTTACTGCCATCATGGCAAAGATAAAAGAAATCTGTTATTAGACATTAGTTATTAAACTATTATGTTTAGAAATGTGTTGAAAAAAAATCTTCTTTTCCTTATGTGAAGTTTATTTATAGACTAATTTCGAGAGGGGGTTCCATAGCCAGGGGGGGGGGGTTCGAGTGGTTAAGAAGACCCACCCCTAACTGACAAAGGTCTAGAATTTGTCCCATACATGGGCTTACTTGTCTTATTTTGACTGCTATACCATCATAAATAGTGAATAACCCATCGAAAAAGGCTTTAAGACCAAGTCAAATCCTCTGATGGCTTTCGCTTCAGTGTGACTTGCTATCAAGCGTCAATGCTAACAAATATTTTTATTTTACAATCTGACCTAAGAGAAGTCATCTTTTGCTACACAGAGAAAAATTTAGCAAATAACTGTTATTCCAAATCTTGAACCTTAGTTATACAAAAAAATCTTGTAACAAAAAAATGACCTATAAAAAGGTGTGAAGCATCAAATCAACCCATATTAAAGTTAATCTGAACACTATTTTGCCGATTGTTGTTGTCTATGATTTTTTAAATGTAGAAGAAAAAGGCTAAAAAAATGTGAAGCTCTACATTATTATTATTAATTATTCAATAGTATTATAATATTATTATTATTTTAATGAAATGGTCAAATTCTAAAAATATTTTTTAGAATTTGACTAAAACTAGTTTTAATTCAAGACTGTAATATTCCTATTTTTTGTAAAGATTTATGATGTAATACATTTGTATTTTAAGTTTGATTTCACATTTCTTTATTTTAAATCTTTAGGAAATATATTTGGTATGTCAAAAAGTGTTAGTGATGACCATCCAACAATTCAGCTAGTTCGGTTAAAAATAGTGCTTAAAATGTCATTAAAATGCAGTAAATGAGGCAAATAACTGCAAAAAGGTCCACTATTGGAGAACAAAAAGATCCAGGCTGGCTACGGGCCTGGATTAATCAAAGCTGGTCCCGCATTACCTAACACATGATTCACCAATTAGACGATTCCAAGCTTATTACAAATAACCAGTTTCTTACCTCAGTATCTTCATTTTGAAGAGTTCCTCTGCACCCCTACTCCTCCTCCTTTCTAAATTGGGCGACATGGTGGCCCAGTGACTATCACTTTTTTCTCACAGCACTGGTTAATGTCCTGACCATATCAGTTGGCATTTCTGTGCGGAGTTTGCTTGTTCTCCCTGTGCTTGCATGGGTTTACCTCGTGTTCCCCAGTTCAAAAAACACGCAACCTAAATAAATTGAACATACCAAATTGCTCTTAGCAAGCCGTACATCTCTCCTTAGCCATCCCTATATCTGTCAACAGCCAGAAAAAAACTAGGGGGAGTTCATCAAGATCTACCTTAGCTCAAACTCCCCTTTCGCCCTGCTAACAGGAGGGAGCCCAGGGTTTGAGGATCTTATAAGCTCAGGGCTGTCTCCCGGGACAGCATGCCAAACAAGCTAATTACTAATTACCAATCATCAGCTAAGTGTAAACTCTTGAAACAGAAATTAGGGAAAAAAATGTACAAGGGGGGTAATCATTTAGGAGGGCTAACAATTCTGACTTCAACTGTAGATATAAGCACTACCTAATTTCATCTTCCTGCTAACAAAGGGAAATACTGTATAATTTCTGATGGGTTTTTTTGTAGGCACTTGGGAGACTCTAAATCAGAGCATATTTTATTAAACGAAAGACTAATTTATTGTTTTTAGCTATTGAAGTTGTTTGTTGTTTATGTGTGTAATTTTAAGTATTTGAAATGTTGTGCCAATATTCAAGTTTTATTATAGTGCATCTGTCCATGGCGAAGCATAAAAACGATGTTAAATCTGGTTCATTTTTGTAAATTTGGTACACAACTTTTATTAATATACGACAGACGTGTCCACTGTGAATCCAGTGGAAATGGTACTGATGTTTTTTTTTATATTTATATACATTAATAAATATACAAAAACACATGTGAATTTATCAGCATGCATGTCTTTGTCTATAGTTTCTTACTTCAAATGATGTATTATAATAAGCCTTATATGAAAACATACAGTCAAACTACTTGAGGAAAATAAATGGGTCAATAGCGCCCCCAACTGTAAGTTCGTAGAAATGTGTTAAATGTTAAATTAAAAGGAAAAAAATATGAAATATTTACTGGCTTAACAAGTACACTGTACACTGTAAACAGTGATTAGTTACTTGAAGCAAGTAAACTAATTGCCTTAAAAGCATCAAGCTGACCGTACAAAGATAATGTAAGTAAACCCATTGTGCTGTTATGTTGACATAATTTTTATCATTATGCATTCCAGCTGGTAAAACGATCAGCTAAAACCAGCTTGACAAGCCTGGTTTAAGCTGGACATAGCTGGTGTTGGCTGGGCTCCCAGCCTGGCTAGGCTGGTCAAGCTGGTTTCAGCTTGTCATCTCCCAGCCCCTTTAAAACCAGCCTGGTTAACCAGCTAAAACCAGCCAAAACCAGCCAACCAGGCTAGGCTAGTTTAAGCAGTTTTTTTTTAGCAGGGTGTTGTTGCAGATGAAATATAACACATATAATGCGATTTAAATATTTTCCAGTTGGCTAGATATTTGACTAATAGTCATTCAAACATCTTTACCGAAGCCTCTCTAGACGGTTGGTCTCGCGCGTCCATTATGTTTGTAGTTTATTTACACTTTTCACACGCATTTGTAATTCTATTGGAATTTGAGTCCAATGCGCAATGTACTGTGGGCAATGTCAGCGGTTAGAGTATGAACGCTTCTACACTTAGATTTTTTGCCGGAATTAGCAAACCATCCGGGAATACCTCTGGCATACTCTTTTCAACAAACTATGGTTTGGGACATACTAGTTTTATTTTCAAATATTATTTAGGACAGATAGTATGAGGATTGGGACGCAGTTGTTTTGATTCACTAAAAGATCCAGTTCATAAGAGTCATTAATTAGATACGCTGGTGACACTTCATATTTTTGATTCACTCAAAAAGAGTCACTTATCTACTACGCTAAAACTGAGCCCACTGTATTTGTGCAATAGTGAATCGGTTGTTTTAAAATGAATAATAATACTGAATCAAAAATACAAAGTGTTTTATTGTCTACAGAGCAAACCAGAGATGAATTAAAATGTAAAATTCAGTCTAAACGTAAACACACAAGGAACTGCAATGAAGAGTAAAGTGCGCAGAAGTGACTTCTCTGTTCATTAAACTCAGACTAGGTCAACTTCAAAGTTGGACTTTGTGTTTGTGGACGGATGTCTGGTAAACACACTTCCCGTCGGGCTGCAGGTAATTGATCAGCATCTCACTTTTATTGACTTCAAAGTACACGAAGGATCCTGACGTCTGATTGACGGGGCTGGAGAACAATTGCCAAGCCGAGGGGAAGCTCTTCCTGTGGTCAGTGGACGAATCCTCCTCAACACCAGCTCCACTGACGACGAACGAACTCCCATCATCCTCTCTGATGAACTGACGACAAAGAAAACAACTCTATTTAAAGTTTTGTTGTGTATTGTTCACATTGACTAGCCTTTCGTTATGTTGGGGGCTGTTTTTGCCCCATTGACTTCCATTATAATGACATATTTTGACTGCAAAGCCTTGACACCATATAATCATGCATTCTTGATTGTGTGTGGTTTTCCCTGTTGGGAAGAGGTCAAAGGTGTAATATTTACAGTTGATCATCAGTTGGCAGGATTAACGGTTTAGACAGGCCCAGTGCAAAAAAGATTATTATATGGCGTAAATGGAGTAAACAGATTATAGTGTGTGTGTATGTGTGTGTGTGCGTGCATAAATACACTTACTATATTTACTATATTCTGAGAGCTGAGCTGCTTATTTTGGTTTTCCCAGACATCAAGGTAAATGCGCAAAAGTCACTCACACGCTCACACTATATACTCCAAATTCACAAAACTAAAGCTGCGTCCCAAATGGCACACTATACACTTATGCACTTACACACTCAACAGCATGGTATATAATTTTATATTTATACTTCTGCGTCAAGCGCACACCTATGCTACGGCGCAGCATACACGTTGACGCATAGCCCTACGCCGTGGCCGTTGGCGTAGCTGACGTGCACCTCTCAAAAAAATTTAACTACACGTCGCACCGACATGTAGCGCAAGCTCTGTGATTGGTTGGCTTGGTAACGCTGACGAGTCTGGGCGGCAAAGAGAGCGAGTGGCGCAAGCCCAATGGAGAGCTTGTTTACAAGTGTGGAGTCCCGTGAAGGAGCTCTGGATGGAAAGTTTTGTTTTGTGTTTACCTCATAGTTAAAGTTGTTGCACGCCCGCTGGTTCCTGCCTCAAAATGAGCGAGTTTGAGCCACTTGTACATTTAGAAAAAACAAAATACCAGCGAAGAAACTCGACACAGAGACACATTTACACCTCACTGCCAACTAGTGTTTTGCAAGTGTTAATGCAGACCAAAAGAGACAGCGCGCAGAAGTATAAATGCACAGCTACGCGCGTTGCATGCGCCGTGGGTTACATCGGTCGCTTGCGATATGCGTCGTTGCGACGTGTAGTTAAATTTTTTGAGAGGTGCTCGTCAGCGACGCAGACGGCCACGGCGTAGGGTTATGCGTCAACGCATGAGCCTGGTTTATACTTCTGCGTGTACGCATAGCCCTACACCGTGGCCATCTGCGTCGCTGACGAGCACCTCTCAAAAAATTTAACTACACGTCGCAACGATGCATATCGCAAGCTCTGTGATTGGTCGGCTTGGTAGCGCTGACAAGTGTGGACAGGACCGAGAGCCGCGTGAGCCTGATGGAGCAATTGTTTACAAGTGTGGAGTCCCGTAAAGGAGCTCCAGATGGAAAGTTTTGTTTTGCGTTTACCTCATGGTTAAAGTTGTTGCACGTCCGCCGGTTCCTGCCTCAAAATTTAAGCCATTAGAGAAGCATTCAGAAAAAACAAAACACCAGTGAAGAATCTCGACACGGAGGAATATTAACACCTCACTGCCAGCTAGCGTTTCGAAAGTGTTATTGCAGAACAACAGAAACAGGACACAGAAGTATAAATGCACAGCTACGCGCGTTGCATGCGCCGTGGGCTGGAAGCGATGATGAGTGTGGGCGGGACCGAGAGCCGGGCGAGTCGAGCCGGAGCAAGTGTCGACTGCTAACAAGGAGCTCCGGATGAAGACTGTTGCTTTGTGTTTACCTTATGGTTAAAGTTGTTTGCATTCGCTGTGGGTCACGCTGATCACCTGATGCAGAAGTATAAACCAGGCTTAAGGCTGCATCCGAAACTGCCAACTACTCAGTAGGTACTGCATTTGAATTTAAACGTACTACTAGGCCACTAGAAAAGTATGTTCTATACAGTATGAACGTGAGAAGTATGAATGGAATTCGGACATACTACATCCGCCATTTTGTCATGGTTACGTGACCTACCAGCGTCTGATGTGTCGCTTCACTCTTATTTATGAATTCTCTCACGGGGCATCATGGAATAGCTTAGCGTGCATGGGACGGTTGCCAAGTTAGTGAAATAAATGACCAAACTACCAAATAATACCTGCCATGAGTATAACCACATTCACCATCAGGAGGCGGTATAATCACAGTCGTAGGAGAATTTTGCTTTCATAATCCAAAATAAATAAATTAAACCAACATCAGCGCGCGAAAGCATCACCTCCTCCTACAGCTTTTGAGTGCGTGAAGTATCCAACACAGGCCCGGATTGGCTAATCATGAGGACCAAGAGAATTCCCCTTGGGCCGGTCCATTTTTTGGCCGCGAGTAAGTCTAGACAATTTTGATTATGATTAATCATAACGCTTTAATTAATACTGCAGGTGCTACAAAGAAGAAAATTGGTGGTTCATTCTGCTGTGGCAAACCCTAACAAAGCAGGAATTAAGCCGAAAAAGAAGGATTGAGTGAAAAGATTGAAAAGACCCTTAAACTTAATATTACACTTTTTGTTTTAAACTTTTATATTAAACTTTATTATTTTGGCCTTTGGGGTGACTCAGTGGTTAGCACTGTTGCTTCACAGAAAGAAGGTCGCTGGTTTGAGTCCCAGCTTGGTCATTTGGCATTTCTGTGTGAAGTTTGCATGTTCTCCCCGTGTTGGCGGGAGTTCCGGTTTCCAGTGAATTGGATGAATTAAATTGGCCATATTATATGTGTGTGAATGAGTGTGTATGGGTGTTTCTCAGTGATGGGTTGCAGCTGGAAGGGCATCCGCTGTGTAAAACATATGCTGGATATGTTGGCGGTTCATTCCGCTGTGGTGACCCCTAATGAAAAAAGGGACTAAGCCGAAGCAAAATGAATAAATGAATTTCTGCCTAAAGCACCGTGTTTTAAACAGACGTTATGTGGCAACACACAATAAAAGATTACTTTCCATGTGTCATCATCTAACCAGCTGTGGCAGCTTTATTAGTTAACTTATAGTTGTAAATAGTTTTGTACACAAGAAACATCTGGGAACAAGTAAATAAAGCTCCAAATGGATGGATTTTAAAGTCTGGCATTGTTTTTTGTCTGCTATCTGCTCATTATATGTCATGGAAACTCAGTTTTTAGGCAAAGGGCAGAGAATTTGACATTTGACTTAGAGAATGAATCCTTTAAATAACAAACATATTTCTTGTTCTGATAAAACCCTGCTGTGTTCAGAAGTGTTTGTTCTCAATGAGAGTTTCTTCTTTAAATACAAGGAGCAAAAGATCAGAAGGTTAAACATTAAAATGTCTAATATTGCAGAGGAATTTGTCATAAGACACTGACCTGCAGACTGTGATCATGACCAGACAGATATAGGGAGACGTTGTACTTCTTCAGAAGGGGCCTGAGTTTTGATATGAGACACTTGGTTGGACCGTGATGACCGATGGACCAGATGGGATAGTGACCAACCACGATGACAAAATCCGCCCTGAGGATTAATAAGCAAGATTCATTTGATGACTATCAGATTTATTTCAGTCCTCCTGTGGATTTTTCCCCTTATTTCCTGCTGAACATGTGAGGGGTTGTGCTGTGTGTACAATAAGCTTTGTGTACCACTCAAATCTACTATCCTTTCCTTATGTTCAGGATTAAAACACTGAATTAAACTGCTGTAAAAATGCATGAGATGAATATTTTGCAAAAATCTGTTAGTCAACTTCAGTCCTGATCAAAACTACAAAAATGTTTTTAAAAACTACAGGATTTCAACTCTTTAATTGCCAAGTTCATAATGATGTCCGTGATTTGCTATAAGTATGCAAATTGGGACGCATCATTATTTTGGATGCGATATATCCCTTTTAATATTTATATAGAACAATTCAGTTAAAGTCTTGTATAAATACATAGTTACATTTCACATATGTTTTGTGGTGTTTTGTTGTTTGTTTTCTGTTTTGCAATCTCTTCTCTCTCTCTCTCTCTTGTTGTGGATCCTGTCAAAGAGCTTAGAATGACCGAGGCAACACTCTACTGTAATTTGGGAAAAAGCCACTTGAGGGTGCGGCGGCCATTTTGGAATGAAAACTCCAATAGAGTGGAGGAACAAGTGAGCTGTCAATCACCATTGTCCTCCGGCCTGTTCACTTGTTAGCTTCGCTAGGTTTTGTTTGCAATTGCTGTGTTCTAGTTTTCTCTTTATTGAGAGATTGATTTATTAGATAAACTTGTGCAGCTCAGTTTATTGTCTAAGGAGAATTTGAACGATCTTCATGAGAACTGGATTATATGAGATATTGTTTTGCTAATGGCTAACAGTGTGTGTACTTTAATAGAATTCTAGTAATGTGAGCAGCTTGGGATAATTCTGTATTAGTTAGTTAACAGAGGCATTGCCACATGTATAATTATGTTTGGAAGTTATGAAGTTTAGTTAAGCTACGTGCTGAAGATTACGGTTTTGTTTCTGCATTTTTCTTTGATCAGTCAGTTTGGTGGGTTGGGGTTTAGTTAGATTTTGTTATATTTATTTCTTTGTTTTGGCAACACTCCTGTTTTCTTTATTTAATTCAATTATTTAAAATTACATTTACATTTTCCTATTCATTGTTTGACATTTTCTGTTTAATAAATACTTACTTTCAGGGCTTTACATTAACTTTTTTGATCTCCAGACACAGTGGCTAGTAGTTTTCCAACGTTACTAGCCACTCTGCATTTTCACAAGCCACAATTTTGTTGTTGGAAAAATATTTTATATGCATAAATATGACTTTGACATGCTAAAATTACTTGATTTAGATTTTGTGTTATGTCCACATGCCTTCTCGTTCATTTCACGTTTTGTGTGTCGTGTATGAGCAAATGGGTCATGGTTTCATAGTGTTATACTGCAATTAGTTTTTATTTTACATAACTTTTCAGAACTCAAAATTAAGGATTTACCTAATTTATCTCTGACCACACCAAACAAAAATTATTTATAGCCACAAATTTTAAATGTGTCAAACAAGCAAAATATAGCTGTATACTATATTTTTTATTTAACAAAACGTTTCTATAAAAAAAAACAAAGAAAAGCAATTGACTTTTAAAAATAATTATTGTCATGTCAAAAATCTGCACAGTAATCTGTCCTCGCTAAAGGTCTCTCAGATTACCAGTTAACTACACATAAATGGAGAGTTAATCTCATATTAAAGCAATGATGTTGTAAAAAACAAAACAGGTTAAAAACATACCGTGTGGTAATGGAAGGATGATCACAGGGTTAAGGCCAATTAATAATCTGTTCAAAGCGAAAGCAAACGGTGCTGCTTACAAAAAGACATATTTGGAGCTCTTGAAAGCAGCAAGACTGTGTGTGCATTAGCATTACTTTTTTGCTTGACTATTTGAAAGAGATCCGATCACAGTTGCGTTCCAGGCAAGTGTGCTTCAAGGAAGGAAACAGGAGCGCGCACAGGCTTTAAACAGTCGCGCGCATTACATCAGCTGTTAGCGCGAGTGATTATTATCCTCTCATTCGGTATTCATCTGCTTTCTTCTGCTTGCATGCTCGCTCTTTTTTGTTAGTCGTGCTGTTTCTCCATTCTAAGATCATATTTGTACGCATATTGGGTCATTCTTATAGTAGAACCCTGCTTTTAAGAAAAACACAATTTAAAAATTATTTTCAACCAGCCAAAGTGGCTAGTGAGAGTGACTAACCCGACAAAGCTGAAATCTACCTGCATTTGGCGGGTTGGCGGGTGTTAATGTAAAGCCCTGCTTACTTTTTGTTTCACTTAACAAGCGGTTGTGTCTTCTCCTTATTCATCCAGCATCAGTAGACTCACTGATTGTTACGTTTCATCCATTTAATTATTAAACTTAAACACGTAACAATATGTACAAAGATATACGCATGAATTAATGTTAATGTTATGTTTCTTTAATTCATTTTTTATGAATGTTAATTAATGTTTCTATAGAAACAATCAACAACTGAATTGTTAAAGATTTCTTTGTTTTTAATATGATTGTGTCATTCGCAATGCTTTATGGGAATGTAGTAATTTAACTGTAAAGTACACAATCTTGTATCTTTGTTTGTTGTCTGCCTTTTATTTACTTCTCAGCTTCAAATTAAAGTCTGTAATGCTGTGATTCTCCCAGTAGCCAGCTAGTTTTAACATAACACTAAAATAAAGACTATAAAATCCCTAGAATTTGGAAAAGCACTTGCAGAAGCGGCACTGCTGAAAACCTAGGTGGCACTAATGCAGTCTAATACTCACTTGGTACTTTGAAGTCTCTGCTCAATCCATGCCAATTGTTTGTTAGCAGCAGCCAAGTCCTCTGGCCCTACAGGATCGAGGCCGTCGTATGTATTCCCACACACAACCACAGTGTCGGTCATCAGGATGGTGAGGGACGTGTTGCTGTGAGGCACCTTGAAGTTCAGCTCATAATAGAGGTCTGGGTAGATCCTGAGAAGCACGAACAGAAGCTCCCTGTGGTCATTAATGCTCATCTTTACATTGTTTAGTAGTGTTTTAACTCTGGCTCACCATCTTTCAGACCGGCTGGAGTAGGCGATCTGCGCAGACACATTTCCACGATGATCATGATTTCCTGCTATCAGATACCACGGTATGGTCATCAGTGCAGGATGAGAGAACACCTGTTCATAGCTGAACTGAAGAGCAGAGATCTCTGCATTAGAATTTAAAACATTACTTAAAAGAATATTACAAATTATAACACATATTCTGGGGGGGTGGGGGACTATCATACTTTTCCCCAAAATTTAAAGAAGACTAAGCGTCATAAAGTGTAACAACAGTTTATATCTCCACTATTATATCAAAATTAGAATAAGAATAAAGAATATATACAGTTGAAGTCAGAATTATTAGCCCCCCTGAATTATTAGACCGCTTGTCTATTTTGTCCCTAATTTCTGTTTAACGGAGAGAAGATTTTTTCAACGCATTTCTAAACATAATAGTTTTAATAACTCATTTCTAATAACTGATTTATTTTATCTTTGCCATAATGATAGTAAATAGTTTTTGTTGGATATTTTTCAAGACACTTCTATACAGCTTAAAGTGACATTTAAAGGCTTAACTAGGTTAATTAGGTTAACTAGGCAGGTTAGGGTAATTAGGAAAGTTATTGTATAACAGTGGTTTGTTCGGAAGACTATCAAGAAAAAAAATACAGCTTAAGGGGCTAATAATGTTGTCCCTAAAATTGGGTTTAAAAAAATTAAAAACTGTTTTTATTCTAACCAAAATAAAACAAATAAGACTTTCTCCGGAAGAAAAAAATATTATCAGACATACTGTGAAAATTGCCTTGCTCTGTTAAACATCATTTGGGAAATATAAAAAAAAAAGGGGGAGGCTAATAATTCTGACTACAACTGTAAATATTAAAAACTAAATATATAAACATAACAAAAAATTATTATAACTATATGTCTCAAGGTCAAAATTACATTTATTTTTGCATATATAATGAAATTATCATAAATTACATAATTGCATCAAATCGTCAAATATACTATCTAGACATTTACTCTACTGTGACTTTTTAATTATTATTACTATTGTTATTAGGCCTACATTGAATCCAAATAATGAGTTGAGGAGACATCTGATTTTACTTTTGTTTACAATGGCAAACTATGATTACTATGCACAAATTACAGTAAATAATGACAGGTTTCAGGTCAAATGAAGGCAGCTCAACTTTAATCACTGCTGTATTGAGCTGAGCTATCGTCATGATAAATTCCACAATTGGTGCAAATTTGTAACTTGTAAGATTTCAGTGTAATGCATGTTGATCTGCGGTGTCAACACTGCAAAAGATTGCTCAAGAACTACTGAAAGATTTCAGCTGCTGTCTGGGCTTTCAATGCCTTTCTAAACCTCCCTTTCTTTGATTGTTCAATACTTTTCTCCTGCCTCGCTTAATTTTATTACACTTAACTTAATTTGTAAACTAATTAGATTGGTTTTCTTTGCATATATGGATTTATTTGGTTGCTACCAACATCCAAAAATGATGACGTGTTCAATACTTATTTCCCCCACCGTATATCAGAATAATTACCATTAATGTACTCGGGCAGGGGTGGCCAACCCTGTTCCTGGAGAGCCACCTTCCTGCAGATTTCAGTTGCAACCCATATCAAACACACCTGACAGTAATTACCCTGTGGTGTTCAGGTCCTAATTAATTGGTTCAGGTGTGTTTGATATGGGTAGCAACTGAAATCTGCAGGAAGGTGGCTCTCCAGGAACAGGGTTGGCCACCCCTGTACTAGGGTATATTTGGCATAAATATTTAAAACTAATCAAGGAATTTTAAGAACTATGTGTTGTTGTTTTGTTTGTTTAAGAACCAAATCAGCACGCATATATATATATATATATATATATATATATATATATATATATATATATATATATATATATATATATATATATATATATATATATATATATATATATATATATATATATATGTGTGTATGTATATGTTGTGGTACCATTATGTTTCAGGTAAAATTAAAGTCTTCCCTCTCATTTACGGAGGAGCTGAGCTACCTTCGTGGTACCTAAAATCCAGAATTGGTGGAAAAAACTAAACTGAAACGTAAACGGCTTGCCAAAGCTAGATTATATGACATCATGGTACAGACTTCTGTTCCGAGGTATAAACATCCCAAGGCAAAAGCTTGTCTGCGTTCTCTTCCTCTGCCACTAGAGGGGGATATTTATCTTTCTTTCTTTTTTAAAACTGCATTATCAGAGTGTAAACCAGTTCATTGATCTCAAATACCCTTCATTTTGTCCAACTGTGCTCTTCAACCTCTCCAGACCTGTTACTTCATCATTACAAACATCAAACCCTGACGATAAGCATGCAGTTAAAGGGCTAGGTCAAGCCAAAATTAACATTTCCTCGTCATTTACTCTAAACTTGCATTCATTTCCTTCTTCTGTTGTAAATAAAACTGTAAACTGATGTTGAAAACCAAACTAGTAAAAACAAATCATAAGAAACTCAAACAGGTCTGGAACAACTATTATATTTCCTTCCTTTGGGGGGAGAACTATCCCTTTAACTTGAGGAAACACTGCCTTCCTTATAACGTTACCAGATGCCTCAGAGAACGGTGATCACCTTAAAGCGAGTGTCATCTACGTCTTTGACTCCATCATAGTAGAAATTATCCCCAAGACTGAGGACAAAGTCCAGACCGGAGCTCTGAGCAACCCGGGCCAGTTCTTTCGCAGTGTCGGCCTCATGTGGAGTGTAGAAGGGGTATGAAGGACGGCCACCCCAGTCCCCAATCCCTACAAACCTCAGAGAAGATGCTGCAGAGACAGAAAACATTTGCACTGCAACCACGTCTTGAACACTGGGTAACAACTGGTTTTATTAAACATAAAACTTGACTAACTCTACAGAAAGCAATAAATTTTAGGATCACTTTTACAATACTAATTGAATATGCAAAACACTTCTTGCTCTCATTTAGGAATCGCATGAATAATACCATATTTTCAGCTCTAAACGACCATATTTGAGGTAAATTGTCAAGTAGTTTGTATTACTAAATGCTAACTTTCATTTGTGCCTCAGTAATTATGCCCTCATCATGCGCTTATGGCAAGCCGTATTAACATTGAACCTAATATGGCAAGCCATTTAAAGGGGAAATAAAGCCATACTAGTCAACCCTCCCTCTTTTCCCGGGATTCTCCCGTATTTTACAGTTATATTCCGCTGTTATCCCATAAAGATATTTTGCAGTATTTCTCCTGTATTTTCAGTCTTTCTCTAAAGCAGGGGTCACCAATCTCGATCCTGGAGGGCCTATGTCCCTGCAGGGTTCAGCTCCAACTTGCTTCAACACACCTGTCTGGATGTTTTAAGTATACCGAGTAAGACCTTGATTAGCTTGTTCAGGTGTGTTTGATTAGGGTTGGAGCTAAAATCTCCAGGACACCGGCCCTCCAGGAACAAGCTTGGTGACCACTGCTCTAAAGGGTGGCAATAAACATTAAAGAGCCAATATTCCCTATATGCCCCTCGCTCTTGAAATAAGAGTCTGTTCTGTGCTTTCGTTTTTATTTCAGCATGAATACACTTTGAAATAAATAAAAAATGTCGGGATTCCCTTTACTTTTTATTATAGGTACCGTCGCCCCTCCTATGCAATTCTCAAAACAAATAGCGGTGTGTGACTGTCAGCTGACGCGCTCCATAGTGATAAATAGATGCTGTTTCCCAAGCGGATTCTGTACATGCAATTTAAAGCAGAGCGAAAGTTTGGGTTTTGGGTGTGTATTTGAACAGACATATACACATAATTAATAATAATAACATCTAAAGATGTCGATCTTTGTGGGGTTTTTTTTTAACACAACTAATTTTGTCCTCAATGAGCATAAAAACTAGAAAAGCAATGCTTTCATTATAACGTTAGAGGTGTGCATTTTTAAAGTGACACCTGTTTTTTAATGGGTCCCACTTTATATTAAGTGGCCTTAACTTATATGTACTTACACAGAAATTAATAGTTTGTTACAATGTACTTATTGTGTAAATACATGTATTTATTGTGTACTTATGCTTGATTAAATACCTGTATGTAATTACCTCTGTAATTAACTTTTGTAATTACATTTGTAAATACTCTGTTGATCATCCCTTACACCTTAACCCACCGTTAAACCTACCCATCCCACCAAACCTGTCCCTAACCAACCCCTATCCCAACTCAAAAGCACCACAAGTGTTCTCAAATACATTATGACCACAGTAAGTACATTGTATTTATTTTTTTGATGTAAGTACATAGTAGTTAAGGACACTTAATATAAAGTGGGACCTTTTAATGTAATCAAACGGAAAAAAAAATCTAATAAATGAAATACATATTAGACTCTTAATATAAATATGTTGTCTTTTAAAAATATAATAGTACCCAAAAAATAAGCACTAGTAGCTAATTAATAAGTACTTCTCTCTAATGGAAAACACTAGTACAATGTTTCTCAAACTGTGGTACGTGTACCACTAGTGGTACGCAGGCTTGCTTCTAGTGGTACGCGGAGGAATGAAATATGTCATGTACATGCTATACACATTTCAAAAATGATGTATATAATATGCCATATATGACATGTAGCCTATATTTCTGAGGTAATCTGCCATGTTTTTTTTTTACTTTGCAGAGTTGTAGCTGCTATATTTCAATACTACGCTACTGTATTTCAATACTGCTCATTGTGGTGGTACTTGGAGAGACAATTTTTTTCTGAGGTGGTACTTGATGAAAAAAGTTTGAGAACCACTGCACTAGTACATTGTTAGACATTTTATTGTATGTTTTGGTAGTAATTTACTGGCTTCACTGTTGCCAGCAAGTTACAGCAACTGCCCTTTTACAGAAACTTACCTGTAGATGTGCTTTACAAAAGCCGGGCCTTACCGCAATTTCATTAAAATATCCTTACCGCAACTTATTTTTAATGGTAAAACGCCCTTTACCACATTTTAATTTTACAGTATGACAATTTTTACAGTACTTTTTCTGTAATTTATTTACATTTTACACTACAAAACTTTTGTTTTGTGCATTTACTATTGAATGTAATAAATTACAAACAAGTTAGTTTTGTCTTTAACTACAGTAGCAGTACTTGATTACAGTAGAATACCGCAAAAATTCTAATATCTCGTAAGTTACTGTAAAACTTTTAAAATGACCCACAAAGGAGTGCATATTACAGGAGTGAACTGTAAAGAATGTATGTGGTATTTTACTGGGCTTTTTGCAGTAAACAACTGTAAAATTGCTGCAAAGTCTAGCAGTGTAGCTATAAAATACTATTATCATAAGAACATACTTTTAGATTAAATGATAAACAGCTTGCCATATCGCACTGGAAATTTCACTCTGCTTCTGTGAGCTCCAAACCCCGCCTACTTCAATTTGATTGGCCCTTTCAATCATTTTGACATTAACTAGCATTATTTACTGCTGAGTCAAGTAGGCCAGCCTAAAAATACAGTATAACTGTACTTTTGGTCAAAATGGACATCCTAACATATGAACTTTTCATAATGCAGGGCAGCATAAGAGTGTAAAAAATGCCAATATTATAATATTCTGGCATTTCTAATATCTGAGGGTCCACCTCAAAGTGGTTACAGCCATGATGTATATTTAAAAAGCCACTTGATCACATGAAACATTCTTACAGAACTGGTTAGTTTGCATTGTCATCGTGAGGTCGTTACGTTTACTCTTCCTAGCATCATAAAGATAGTCATTTAGAGAAAATACTTGAGAAATACCTTGTTGGTTTGTCTGACTTGCTGTGCTGAATGTCTGAAGGCAGGAGATAAGAAGGAAGGCCAGCTTCTTCGCCATATCATGCTTCAGATCCTAAAAACGCTTTAAGTTTGTGAAAACAAAAAGTTACAGCGACGCAAACAGACTATACACTCGCTGCTTTACACCTTCAGGGGAACAAGATGTGGTTTATGACAAGCTTCCTGTACTGAGGTGAAAATGAAAGACTGAAGCACATGATGCGGTGGCCAATGATCAGCAGTTTAAAGTGTAAACAAATGAACGGCACTGTCAGCTTCATGAGAAAATAAAACATGCTAATGATTCTTGCTTTCAGGAAGATTACTTTAGATTAATTGTGTAGTTAATTAAATATAATAGTAAATGTTTTATTTAAAAGGATCCAGATGAGTATTTTTTATATTTATTCACTCTATAAATATTGATAATCCCAAATATTGGCCTTACAAAACAAATGGTTAATAATCAATAATAATAATAATAATAATAATAATAATAATAATAAATGGGCTCAATTTCTTGATGTTTTATGATTATTTTTTATAAATCTACAACTCAAGTGACCTCTCTGAGGCAAATAAAATGCAAAAAAGTAAAACTACTGAATTATTAGCGCCCCTGTTTATTTTTTTGCCCAATTTCTGTTTAACGTAGGGACGTTTCAACACATTTCTAAATATAATTGTTCTAATAACTAATTTCTAATAACTGATTTTTTTTATCTTTGCCATGATGACAGTAAATAATATTTTACTAAATATTTTTCAAGACACTTCTATACAGCTTAAAGTGACATTTAAAGGCTTAACTAGGCAGATTAGGGTAATCAGGCAAGTCATTGTATAATGATGGTTTGTTCTGTAGACTATTGAAAAGCTTAAAGGGGCTAATAATTTTGTCCCAAAAATGTTTTTAAAAATTAAAAACTGCTTTTATTCTTGCCGAAATAAAACAAAATAAGACTTTCTCCTGAAGAAAAATCATTATCAGACATACTGTGAAAATGTCCTTGCTCTGTTAAACATCATTTAGGAAATATTTAAAGACAAAAAAAATTCAAAGAGGGGCTATTAAATGTGACTTCAACTGTATATAATTTTCTATTAATATACTATTACTGTTAGGGTTATATACTTGTATTGTACAAAACAATTAAACAATTCTTTTGAATGTTAATACTGCAAATACTACTTAACCATTAACATCAACAACATATTTAATTACAAATAAAAAGTGTTACTTATCACCAGGGGCGGTTTTATTGATTTGGGGGCCCTAACAGTCCTAAAATGCACCCTCTGTACTTTTATTTGTTTTCTATTCATTTATACTGGTGTTTTTGCTCTCTCCTTTCCTACATTTTACACAGCAATCGTGTGTGTGCAGTGTATGTGTATATACCTTTCAAGTACTGTATATCATTTACTTTTTTGTCAGTCTGTTACTATGACAGCCAGAGTTAATCTTTAATATCAGTGTAATGTGAAGTTCCGTGTACTGATCCACTGGTGAGATACCGCCCCAAATATCATATCAGGCTTCATAAGAGTTGACATTGGAAGCAATCCAGCACATCTCATACATCATTAACTTGCACTGAATCGCAAGTCATGAACAGCTGAGACTGCAGGATTGAAGCAGGCAAACCAATGTGTACTTTGAAAATGAGCTCCGGTACAAAATTGAGAAGTATTAAAAGGACTATGGTGCAACCACAAAAAATATTTCCCATTTAAAGTAAACATAGTAATGCCTATGCAATAGTATGCCCATAGTTAAACTCATTTGTAGTAAAGATATTAAACATATATATATTTAAAAAAAAAAAGTCTTATTTTTGGTAAAAAAAAAAAATTAATAATAATAATAATTATTATAATATGTTTTAAACAATCATACATTTTAGAAACAAACACACACACACACACACACACACACACACACACACACACACACACAAACGAATACTCACCAGCCACTTTATTAGGTGCTCCTTATTAGTACAAGGTTGGACCTCCTTATCCTTTGTGGCATAGATTCAACAAAGTACTGGAAATATTCCCCAGAAATTTTTATCCATATTGACATGATAGCATCACACAGTTGCGGCACATTTGTCGGCTGCACATCCATGATGCGAATCTCCTGTTTCACCACATCCCAAATGTGCTCTGTTGGATTGAGATCCGATGATTTGGAGGCCATTTGAGTACAGTAAACTCGTTGTCATGTTCAAGAACCAGTCTTGAGATGATTCACGCTTTATGACATGATGCATTGTCCTGCTGAAAGTTGCCATCAGAAGATGGGTACACTGTGGTTGTAAAGGGATAGACATGGTCAGCAACAATACTCAGGTAGGCTGTGGCGATGCTCAATTAGTACTAATGGGCCCAAAGTGTGCCAAAAAAAATATCCCCCACACCATTACACCACCAGCAGCAGCCTGAACCTTTGCTACAAGGCAGGATGATCCATGCTTTCATGTTGTTGATGCCAAGTCTGACCCTACCATTCAAATGTTGCAGCTGAAATCGACTCATCAGAGCAGGCAACGTTTTTCTTTTTTTATTATTTTATTTTACAACGTAATTTTTTATTGTCCAGTTTTGGTGAGCCTGTGCAAATTGTGGCCACAGTTTCCTGTTCTTAGCTGACAGGAGTGGCACCCGGTGTGGTCTTCTGCTGCTGTAGCCCATCTGCCTCAAGGTTGGATGTGTTGTGCGTTCAGAGATGCTCTTCTGCATACCTTGGTTGTAATGAGTGTTTGAGTTACTGTTGTCTTTTAATCAGCTGGAACCAGTCTGGCCGTTTTCCTCTGACCCCTGGCATCAACAAGGCATTTGGTCTCTCAGAACTGCCGCTCACTGGATATTTTCTCTTTTTCAGGCCATTCTCTGTTAACCATTCAGACCACCCTGTGTGGCACAAACAACCATGCCACATTCAAAGTCACTTAAATCTCCTTTCTTCCCCATTCTGATGTTCGGTTTGAACTGCAGCAGACTGTCCTGACCATGTTTACATGCCTAAATGCATTGAGTTGCTGGATTGGCCGATTAGAAATTTGCATTAACGAGCAGTTGTGTGTGTGTGTGTGTAAATATATATATATAGTTGAAGTCAGAATTATTAGCCCCCTTTTTATAATTATAATTTTTTTTAAATATTTCCCAAATGATGTTTAACAGAGCAGGGAAATGTTCACAGCATGTCTGATAATACTTTTTCTTCTGGAGAAAGTCTTATTTGTTTTATTTCAGCTAGAATAAAAGCAGTTTTTATTTTTTTTAAAAAACATTTTAGGGACAAAATTATTAGCCCCTTTAAGGGATTTTTTTTATTTTTATTTCCGCTAGTCTACAGAACAAACCATCGTTATACAATGACTTGCCTAATTACCCTAACCTGCATAGTTAACCTAATTAACCTAGTAACGCCTTAAGTCACTTTAAGCTGTATAGAAAGATAAAATCAGTTATTAGAGATGAGTTATTAAAACTATTATGTTTAGAAATGTGTTGAAAAAAATCTTCTCTCCCTTAAACAGACATTGGGGGAAAAAATAAACATTTATTTATTTTTTAAAAAGAGTATATATTTAATAATAAAAAAATCATACATTTTAGAAATAAAAAAGTAAAGCAATAATTAAAAAGGTGAAAAACAAATAAACAAATAAATGTAAAATAAATAATTTGAACTCATTTTATTTTGATCAAATATTTGTTAATTGTAACTCATTGTGCTGCTCAAGTAAATATTTAACACATCACTACCTGTACAAACTGCTGAAGAAAATCATTGTTTCAGGCTAAACCTGCAATGAAATAGCATTGTAGGACATCTCCGTTTGTATTTTACCACCTTTGACCAAAAACAGGTGACTGGACGCACTTTACAATACATCATCATGTAGAGGGTGAAAGGTCAAAGGAGCGTCTAATCTAAATGGCCTTTCACTCACATTCAAACTGTGTTAAAGTTCAACGTACACCCTAAAGTAGCCCACAACCTGCAATAAACCAGTCCAACTGTATTCACACACACTTCTGCACATCATCAACACCATCTTTCTCAATGATAAAAACACCACTAGCAGACTTCATAGTACCAATATCTCCTTTTTTAATGAAAACGTACAGCAAAGTGGTTTTGTTTGCTTCATGTGTGAAATGCTACGACAATGACGTTTCTGACATTCACATCGAAAATTCTGCAGTAAACAAGTGCATAGGCGACTTCTCATCGAATACAGATAGAGTCTTTCAGCTTTTCAGATCTCCATCCACGCTAAAGTGCACTAAAAAGAGCAACTTGCACACGTTCAAACCGCCCAACGATGCTGCAATGAGCACTAAGGCCACTTAGTAGCTTAAAAGAATTCATGATGTAAGGTTTAGCTGATGAAAAAAGGCAATAATAATTCATTAACATGTAGTTCAGTCTTGTGGTGTTGGTTTGCGTGAGCCTATACGGACAAAATTTCATTTATTAAACAATTAAGTGCATTGACAAGACACGACAATACGCTGTTTTGGCGTACTTAACGGACGTCCTATAAATTGGACTGCTTAATTTACAAAATTATATACAATCAGAGAGAACGAAAGTAGTGTTAATAAATTCCTAAACACGATTTCATCCCAAAAATAAAGGTTACAGATGATTAAAAACAAACTCCTAGATTAGCTTGGCAAGCGACTCTTTAGGAAGTGAACGGTTAGGGCACCTAACTAGGGCCTCTGATAGTGCTGTCGCTCCTCTTTAAGAGCCGAACTCCACAGTTTCCGGTGTGATGGGTTTGAATTCGTAGTTTCCTCTGCCGTCCATATGGAGGTAGTACTGGAAAGAAGAAAGGACAGTTTGTGCTTATGTTTTCCTTTATATCCTATTTATCATTTAACTTTATGTAATGTGCAAGTAAGGAATTATTGACGATGATTATCAGACAGTTGGAGTTACAGCTACAGTTTAGATAACAAATCAGAATCTTTCAGTGAGAGCTCTGATAGGCTGTTCAGCTGTAATTCAGATAGCAAATCAGAACCAGCAGAATTGAGGCCGTCAGTGATAGAGAGCACTCTGATTGGCTGTTCAGCTACAATTCAGATAGCAGATCAGAACCAGCATCGTTGGAGTCGTTGGCAATAGAGAACGCTCTGATTGGCTGTTCAGCTAATGTTTAGATAGCAAATTAGAACTGGCGCCATTTAGGCTGTCGACAATAGGGAGCACTCTGATTGGCTGTTCAGCTACTAATTCAGATAGCAAATCAGAAACGGCGCCATTGGGGCATTTGGTGATAGGCAGAACTCTGATTGGCTGTTCAGCTATGGTTTACATGACAAATCAAAACTGGCGCAGTTGGGGCCATCAGTGATAGAATGTGGTCTGATTGGCTGTTCAGCTACAAATTAGGTAGCAAATCAGAACCAGCACCATTGGTGCCATCGACAATAGAGAACGATTTGATTGGCTGTTCAGTTACAGTTCAGATAGCAAATCAGAACCAGCACCATTGGGGCCATCGGCAATAGTGAGAGCTCTGATTGGCTGTTCAGCTGCAGTTCAGATAGCAAATCAGAACCAGCACCATTGGGGCCATCGGCAATAGTGAGAGCTCTGATTGGCTGTTCAGCTGCAGTTCAGATAGCAAATCAGAACCAGCACCATTGGGGCCATCGGCAATAGTGAGAGCTCTGATTGGCTGTTCAGCTGCAGTTCAGATAGCAAATCAGAACCAGCACTATTGGGGTAATTGGCAATAGTGAGAGCTCTGATTTGGCTGTTCAGTTACAGTTCAGATAGCAAATCAGAACCAGCACCGTTGGGGCCGTCGGCAATAGAGAGCAGTCTGAATGGCTGTTCAGCTAATGTTTAGACAGCAAATCAGAACCAGCGCCATTGGGGCCGTCGATGATATAGAGAGCGCTCTGATTGGCTGTTCAACCACAGTTCAGATAGCAAATCAGAACCAGCACTATTGGGGTAATTGGCAATAGTAAGAGCTCTGATTGGCTGTTCAGTTACAGTTCAGATAGCAAATCGTAACCAGCACCACTGGGGCCAATCGGCAATAGTGAGAGCTCTGATTGGCTGTTCAACCACAGTTCAGATAGCAAATCAGAACCAGCACTATTGGGGTAATTGGCAATAGTAAGAGCTCTGATTGGCTGTTCAGTTACAGTTCAGATAGCAAATCGTAACCAGCACCACTGGGGCCAATCGGCAATAGTGAGAGCTCTGATTGGCTGTTCAGTTACAGTTCAGATAGCAAATCAGAACCAGCGCCATTGGGGCTGTTGACAATAGAGCGCACTCTGATTGGCTGTTCAGCTACAGTTCAGATAGCTAATCTGAACAAGTGCCAATGCGGCCATTGGCGATAGAGATTGATCTGATTGGCTGTTCAGGTAGAGTTCAGATAAGAAACCTAAACCAGTGGCATTGGAGCCACTCTGACTGGCTGTTCATTTACAGTACCAAATCAGAATGAGAGGACAAAAGTGGAAGAGACGAAACAAAGCAAACAATGCTATGTAGAAGAGGAATATAAAAGGATTGTTTCCATAATGTAAACACTATGTGGCTAAACGTATTCACAAAATACAGCTTTAAAATAACTACCCTGTGACCAAATTCTGAAATATGACAAGACGTGATGAAGCACGTTGATCTCACCTCATGATGCTTCCACAGGGACTTTCTGTGAGAGACTGTGAACAGGGTGATGCCAACCTGCACATCAAGAAGAATCAAGCCCACATGCAGCAGTGCTTTACTAAAATATGATGGATAAATCTCTTAAGGACGGCAAAACATCATCATGCGCACCTTTCTGCAGTGACTGTAGATGTAATCCTCCACGTCTACGCTCACGGCACTGGTACATTCATCCAGGATGGCAAACTGGGGCTTATGGTAGAAGAGTCTGGCCATCTGTGAGAAAAAATCTACACTTAGAAATCTTAAATAACATTGAAATTTATTTTTCTTTTCTTTTTTAAAGTTTAAACCGTTTAACATTTTGTGAAATTTAAACATTAATATCTAAATTTGTATCCACCCTGTCTGTTTTTTGGGGTATTTGAAGTCAGTTAAATTGTATATTTGATAGAAGTTACTACATTTATCCAACAAGTAAACAAACTAACACGAAATTTAAAAATAGAAAATAAATAAAAATCAAATAAACCACACTAAAAACATTTCATGGCCAATTTCATCGCCATTTGCATATTCAATAAATAGTTATATTGAACCATTTATTCAAGAAAAAAAGAGAATTTCTCAAAAAAAATGAAGCAGCATAACAGTTTTCAACATGGATAACAATAAGAAATTTTCTTGAGCATCAAACTGGCATATTGGTATGATTGTTAATAGATTATGTGACACTTAAGACTAGAATGAAGAAGCCAAACACTCGCTTTGCCGTCAATTACAATTTTTACTTGAGGTTAGAAAGTGATAACACAATAAATTAATAAAAAATACTTCCTATTTTAAAAAAATTTATTTAATTTAACATTTAATTATTTAATACATTAATTTAATCAAATAATACACTTGACTTCTGTAACATCATGTAAAACAAGAGAATTACAAAAAAAATGAATTACGAAAAAAGAACCTCTAAAAAAGTCAATTTTCACTAAAAATATGAACCAGCACATCAGTTTTAACATGGATAACAATAAGAAATGTTTCTTTAGCATCAAATTGGCATATTAAAATGATTTTTCATAGATTATGTGACACTTAAGAATGGAATAATGATGCAGAAAATTCAGCTTTGCCATCAAATATGAGTTTTAATTGTGATTATGATGCTGATACTAGACCATATTTGTGTATTTTAATGCATTTAAGGTTAGAAAGTGTTAACTTTCATGTAAAAGTTTCCTGTAATTTTGGGTTACTTTAAGTGCAGTTCGGCAGTTTCACATTCATTCATGAACATTTCATTCATGCCCCCGTGACAAACTGGGGTATTAGTCGCAAATAAGGAGTAAGGACTGGTGAGAGGGTTATGGAATTTAATAACACACGCCGTTAAAAAAAAAACTTCTGCATTTTGCGATATTTGTGTGTGTGTGTGGTCCTTAACTGTCCTTAGCGTGTGTAGATCTTGTCAGAAAATATGGTGAAAAGTCCTAGATGACGGTGATAGTTTGATCGCGGTGTTTACAATTATCATAGTAGAACAGTTTCTCAAGCAGTTTGTGATGCATTTTAATAATTGGAGATGAGCCCCTGGTCTAATGCGCCACCTGGCTTGAGAAACGCGTTCTTAAAGACTTACTTTTAGTCATTATTGGGTAACGCACACATTCTGAATGCCTTCGGCAGAATTCATGAGCCATTTTAATCTATATTAATCTAGAAAAATTCCAAGAATACAGTGAAATTAATCTAGATTAAAAATGAATCTATGCCCACCTATAAAAATAATACACCTGCCTTCTTTAACATCATATAACAAGAGTATAAATCCTTCATTCATTCATTTTCCTTTGGCTTAGTCTCTGAATTATCAGAAGTCGCCACAGCAGAATGAACTGCCAACTATTACAGCATATGTTTTACACAGTGAATGCCCTTCCAGCCGCAACCCAGTATTGGAGACAGGAGAATTATGTAAAACAAATAGCGAGAACACAACCTCTTAATCCTTACTTTGTAAAAAAAAAAACATTGATTCAAGATTTTAATCGCAAAAGTGTAACAGTGTTGAATAAACTGTGGTGAAGTGTTGCAAAAACAGGATGTTAACTACACAACAAAAGCAGCTCTTATCAGTGTTGTGCCTCTGATTCTGTTCATCCCATGAGATCCCTCTACCCAGTTACTGAAAGTCAATTTACATTACTGTTTGTGGTTGGAAAAAGTCTTAATTTACCGCCATTCTCTGCTTCTCTCCTCCACTGAGCACATCCATCCAGTCCTGAACTGTATCCCATGAACCCTCTCTGTCCAAAATGTGTCCTAACTGGACATTATCCAGATACTCCTTTAGCACCTGACACAAAAAATAGATAGATGGATTAAAAAACTACAAACTAAAATAAAACCCCAACAGGTTAGAGATTTTAAAACAGTTTACAGCACCAGGTCAGAGATGCCTTTCTTCTTTTGACTCTCATGGGTGTCTGGATAGATCACTTGATCCCTCAGCGAACCGAGAGTCATGTAAGGCCTCTGGAAACAGACAAAAAGGGCAGTTATTTGGCTGTTGGGGACTATTCAGATGCTCTTCTGTGGGTTTTGTTTCACCTGAGGGACGTAGAAGAGCTTCCCTCTCTCTGGTTTCGTCAGATTCCCACCAAACAGTGGCCACAACTACAGAGAGACGAAAAACCAACATTTAAGCTTGCTAAAGGGAGGAATTTTCACAGGGCAGAATCATAATGTTAGTGTCATGGAAGCACTTACCTCTCCAAGAACGCGAAAAAGTGAACTTTTTCCGCATCCGTTCGGACCACACACCAAAACATTGGTTCCAGATTTCACCTATAAAATAAAGGTCATTTTAAAAGTTATAGAAATCAAAATTCATAATTAAAAGCTGGAATTATGAATAGAAATATATAAATACAATGCAGAATCTCTATAAATGGAAGAAATTAAAAATATATAATAAAATATAATATTGTAATAAAAGGAAAAATTGTGAGCCACAGTTGAAAGAATCACAATTAAAGCTGTGATTAACAAAAAGCTGCACACAAAATATAAGAAGTCATGCAACAAAGTTTCATGCTGCGACCCAATTCGAATACTAACCTCGAATACTAAGGTACCTGGATGGTTTACCATTTCCAGTAAACTTTTGAAGTGTACAACTGTCCATAATCTAACCCAGGGGTGGCCAACCCTGTTCCTGGAGAGCCACCTTCCTGCAGATTTCAGTTGCTACCCATATCAAACACACCTGAACCAATTAATTAGGACCTGAACACCACGTGATAATTACAGGCAGGTGTGTTTGATATGGGTTGCAACTGAAATCCCTTTTTTTATTTTTCTTTCTTGGTTTCTCTTTTTTGATTTGCATTGTTTTTTGTCACGGTTGATTGTCTTTTAAATTAAAAATAAGGATGTAAAACATGATTGTGATGTATATTATATGGCCACATTTTTGTTACATCTCAATAAAAAGAAAAGAAATTTAACAGAAATTCAGACAAGGAAGAGAGATATATAATAGTTACAGGGAAAATAGATTATATTATTATAAATGTATGTAATGTCTATGTAGATTTTGTTGGTCTTAAGAGAGATCGACATACACTCTCAGAAAAAAATGGTACAATGTTGTACCAAAGAAGGTACAAACCTTTGTCACTGTGGTAGTACCTTTTTATGAAACAGAATTGTACCTTAAGACAAAGAAACAAATGTGTACCATTGCAGTTTGTACCTTTAAGGACATGATTTGTACCATGGAAAACCAAAATGTACCTTTAGTCTTTAAAACCTGCAGGTACAATATTGTACCTTCATCAAAGGTACAAATCTGATCAGTGACAAGACACTTTGTACCGTAACAGAGTCAAATGTGTTCCTTCAAGAACTATTTAAAAGGCATTTTGCTTAATCCAAAATGGTTTAATTTTATTTATTCATTTTATTGTCGGCTTAGTCCCTTTATTAATTCGGGGATGCCACAGCGGAATGAACCTCCAACTTATCCAGCAAGTTTTTACACGGCGGATGCCCTTCCAGCCGCAACCCATCTCTGGGAAACATCCACACACACATTCACACACATACTCATACACTACGGACAATTTAGCCTACACAATTCACCAGTACATGCAAACTCCACACAGTAGCGCCAACTGAGCCGAGGCTCGAACCAGCAACCCAGCGACCTTCTGGCTGTGAGGCGACAGCACTACCTACTGCGCCACTGCTTCGTCCATAGGTAAATTTATTTTCAGTAAATATTTATTTTTCAGTAAATATGAAACATCAAATACATTTTTAAACAATGTTTTTTTTTAAGTTTCTAAATGTGTAAATGCACCTTTTCAATTTACAATAAAGAATAAAAATAATTATAAATAATAATAAAAAGATAATAATATTAATAATAATAATAATCAAAAGATCTATTTTTTGCTTAACATTTCACAACATTTTTCACAAAAATGTGACAGAAACACATTCTCTCATGTACAATATAAAACATTTTTTGCTCCAATGTTCACAGAATACCTTTGTAATCACTTAAACGTTAATTGATTTGACTTAATTTTAAAAAAGAAATAGAATTATTCAAAAGTATTTTAACAAGAGATGCACAATGCTTGATTAGTTTCACAATAGTAAAATTTATGCAAGAACACATGATATGCAGGACTTCTGCCAGCTCATGTGCGTAATGAAAAGCAAACGCCAAAAGGTGCGAAAACCAATAATGAAAATGTATTCATCAAAAAATGCTTACCAAATGTTTATTAAAAATGCCTTAAATGTTTAGTTTACAATACCTATAGTTTTGTACAGTTGTTTTGTATTATAGAACTTAATAATATGTTTATGAGTTTCTTCAAACATATGCTTTTAAATGATGATTCATGTTTCAATATGGAAATTATTCATAAATGGCTTTGCCTTTCCAGTCATATTTATTTTCATAGATATTGCAATAAAATAAGAGTTGTCCAACACTTTTGTACCATTCTTTTATGAGAGAAATTGTGTACCTTCATTTTAATTGTACCATAAAAGGTACAGAACAGTATCATAAGAGGACTTTTCTATACCACATAAGGTACAACCTTTACAAAGGTACAAAACTGTTTCTTAAGAAACATTTTGTACCACTGTGTACCTTTTTTTATGAGAGTGTAAAATACAAACCTGCAAAATTTGATCGATTGATCTGTCTGATCATGCGCCTTTTTCTTGTACTATAAACAGTTGAAGTCAGAATTATTAGTCCCCCTTTGAATTTTATTTTTGTTTTTACAATATTTCCCAAATGGTGTTTAACAGAGCAAAGAAATTTTCACAGTATGTCTGATAATGTTTTTTCTACTGGAGAAAGTCTTATTTGTTTTATTTCGGCTATAACAAAAGCAGTTTTAAATTTTTTAAAAGCCATTTTAAGGTTAAAATGATTAGCCCCTTTAAGGGATTTAGTTTTTTTCGATAGTCTACCATCACCAAACCACCACCCAAAAAATAAACAGATGCACTAATAATTCAGGGGGGCTAATAATTCTTACTTCAACTGTATTTTAGAGATAACAGAGGAAGAACACTGTGGAGACTAAATACAAGCATGCTAAACAATTTCAAACTCAAATTAAGGAGGACATAGAATTATTTCTTACAGAAAATGATAATGAAGAAGTCAACTCAGGATATATTATATTATGGGACACCTTAAAAGCAGTTATTAGGGGCAGAATTACATCCTTATGCGTCCAAGAAAAGAAACGAAACATAAAATCAAACATGATAAAAATCAAAGTTTAACACACCTCAAAACACAGATCTCTGATCAGAACATCTCCATTAGGAGTAGCCAGAGGTGTGTGATCGAACCTGAGGGGAAATCAAATGTTAAAATTAGTATAAATAGTTCACCAAACTGAAATACAGCGACAGAGAGAAGCCACTCTTACTTGATGATATTGTCTATGTTGATGATTCTTCCACTTCCAGGCACCAGTGTGAGCTTTTCTGAAGCATCTGATCACCAAAAATACAAACGAACTATTAAAAAGATCAACTACATAGCATTATTTTAGATTTTAGAAGTGTCAGAAGCTCACCTTTCTCTGACTGGGACACCATGGTGCGTTCGTATTTACCAGAGTTCAGCTCTTTCAGGACTCTCATGAGCTCAGTGATGCGAGCTGTGAAGCTGAAGCCAAAGACAAACTCATTTCACACCATCAAACTGTCTTATTTTAATGAAATGGCAAGCAACCAGACAAGTTAATAACACATGCTGGTGCACAATGATGAGAAGTGTGAACTTTTACCCTGATAGACGCGTCATTTCTCTGCCTGCAAGCACGATTCTGCCCAATGCCTGCGACATCCGCAACAACATACGGCCGCTCTGATAGTAGTCCTGTTAAAAACACATCGATATTTGATATCAAGCCCAGGGCTCACAAAATTTCTAAATCCCTGATAGGCTTTTGTGCAAGCGCACTTTAGTTTTTGGTTGAAATAAATGAATTTAAACATGTATTTATAGTGGCTCCATGATGCAAGATTATGCCACAACTCTCATGATTCCACACCAAGTCGCTGCATCATCAAACTACACCTTTGTTTGTTGTGAATACACTCCCTCTAGTGGTGAAAATGATACACTGTGCCTTAAATATTGAGTTTTGCTCAGGATTGTCACCTTACAGAATTCAATTGAGGGTCACTAACTAGTAATCAATGCAATGTTTTACCTCCAGCAGTTCAGCATGTGAGCTGTTCAGATGTCGAGAGTGAGACAAATTTAGGAAAGGACGACTAACGACTAGATACCCGACAACGGTAGCAAAATCTGAAAGAAGAGAGAACAATTTAATCCATTAAATCTTTTATATAATTAATCTTTAATAGTTAATAAAGGAAAATTTTATCTAGGCAAGATAAAGAAACTTGCTCTTACACTTGGCGATAATGCTGTCCACCATACCCATGGAGAAACGAAAGAAGATGAAATTGTGCAGATGATCCACCTGCAAACAAATTTGGTTCAGTTAATCTCATATCAACAGCAAGCAAAAAATAATAATAATTCTAGTATTGTACAGTAATCATGTGATTTCAGCGCTGTAGTATGGGTAATTTATTAACAATTATTTGTATTGTTCACTACTAATTTAATAATTAAGTGATGTTTTGATTTGTGTGTGTGTGTGTGTTTTTGAAAGTGAGTCACAAGCTTCATAACGTCAGCATTAAAACAACAATTAAAACATCATTATAGACATTACATATTTATTTATGCATGCTTTGATCTGTTTTTACATATTAACTTTTGAGTTCATACTATTTTTTCTGTTAAACGTATAAATTAATATTATTTTTTCATGCTGCTGTTTTAAATCACTTACAGACTACAAAAAAAACTTGTGTTTTTTTATACAAAATAATATAAATATTATCAGCAATATCCACTTTATTAGGTAAACTTTACTAGTCCCAGGTTGGACCCCCTTTTGACTTCAGAACTGCCTTAATCCTTCGCGGCATAGATGACACAATGCTCAATTGGTACTAATGGGCTCAAAGTGTGCCAAGAAAATATCCCCCACACCATTACACCACCACCAGCAGCCTAAACCGTTGATACAAGGCAGGAAAGATACATGCTTTCATGTGGTGATGACAAATTCTGACCCTACCATCCGAATGTTGCAGCAGAAATCAACTCATCAGACCAGACAATGTTTTTCCAATCTTCTATTGTCCAATTTTGGTGAGTCTTTGCGAATTGTAGCCTCAGTTTCCTGTTCTTAGCTGACAGGAGAGGCACTCGGCGTGGTCTTCAGCTGGTGTTGCCCATCTGCCTTAAGGATGGACGTGTTGTGTGTTTAGAGATGCTCTTCTGCATACCTCGGTTGTAACGAGTGCTTATTTGGGTTACTGTAGTTTTTTCTTGTTTAGTTCTTTCTATCAGCTGGAACCAGTCTGGCCATTCTCCTCTGACCTCAACAAGGCATTTGCGCCCCCAGAAGTGCCACTCACTGGATATTTTCTCTTTTTCTGACAATTCTCTGTAAACCCTAGAGATGGTTGTGCATGAAAATCCCAGTAGATCAGCAGTTTCTGAAATACATCAGCCTGTCTGGCACCAACAACCATGCCACGTTCAAAGTCACTTAAATCATCTTTCTTCTGATGCTCGATTTGAACTGCAGCAGATCATCTTGACCATGTCTACATACCTAAATGCATTAAGTTGCTACCATGTGATTGGCTGATTAGAAATTTGCGTTAACCAGAAGTTGAACAGGTGTACCTAATAAAGTGGCCGGTGAGTGTGTACTATCATGGTCTATCATCAAAAATATAATGGCCCAACACGAATAAGCTAAACTATTATTGCTCATTTTAAAGTGAAACATTAAAAGTTTTAACATTTTAAAGTTTTTTTTTAATTGACCAAAAAACACCTAAACGAGTAAGGACATTACTACTACTACTACTACTACTACTATTATTATTATTATTATTATTATTATTATTATTATTATTATTATCAACTGCCAATATAAACTTAAAAAAACGTCCCTGGAAATCAATTGTGAGGGGTAAAAAGAAGAATTTTAAAGAAAAACTTAATTGTTGACCCTGATTTACACATGTAATGTCAAATACTCACCAGTTTTTTGAAGGTTGAATGAATTGTCTGTTTCTCCCTGGTGTTTCCATTATAGAAGGCAATCTCTTCACTGAAAGAGAAAAAACAAATGTGAATTTAAATAAAAGTGGAAATAATAAACAATGTAAGGGAAAAAAAAACTGGTCACCCTTCATAATATGTTTCCATAAGTTAATGTTAATGTAATTATTAACATGAACAAACAATGAACAATACATTTATTACAGAATTTATTCATCTAAATTAATGCAAGTTAATTAAAATAAAGTCATTAATTGTTAGTTCATATGAACTCGCAGAGCATTAACTAATGTTAACAAGCACAAATTTGGATTTTTATAATCTATTAGTAAATTATTTATAAATGCAGTACAAGTATTGTTCATTCTTAGTTCATGTTGTTAGTAAATACACTCACTGGCCACATAATTAGGTACACCTGTCCAACTGCTCGTTAGCGCAAATTTCTAATCAGCCAGTCACATGGCAGCAACTCAATGCATTTAGGCATGTAGACATAGGCAAGACGATCTGCTGCAGTTTAATCTGAGCATAAGATTGGGAGAGAAAGGTGATTGAAGTGACTCTGAACATGACATGGTTGTTGGTGCCAGATGATCTGGTCTGAGTACTTCAGAAACTACTGGTTTCTTAACAATGACAATGAGTTCACTGTACTCAGATGGCCAGCAGTCCCCGGATCTCAATCAAATAGAGCACCTTTGGGATGTGTTGAAACGGGAGAATCTGCAGCAACTGCATGATGCTATCATGTCAATGTCAACCAAATTCTCTGAGGAATATTTTCAGTACCTTGGTAAATCTATGCCACGAAGGATTAGGGCAGTTCTAGCGGCAAAAGGGAATCAAACTCGGTACTAGTAAGGTGTACCTAATAAAGTGGCCAGTGAGTGTACAATAACTAACATTAACTAATGGAGCATTCATGTAAAGTGTGACCAAAATGAAACTGCTAGGAAGACACAAGGAGAAAAGGTGACCTGTTTGTGATGAGACGGGAGTTGACATATCTGTATTCTCCTTCATACTTCTGTTCTGTCACAGTCATCTTGCCGATCGGCCTGCGCAGGCGGGTCAGGAAGAGGCCGGAGATCAGCAGGTAGGCCATCATGGTCGCGGGACCCTGCGTAAAGGGACCATCACATCATAAAAATGTCCAATAGCATTTATACACTGAAGAATTTAATAGGGGTCTTCTTAAACTCACTTGAGCGCCAATTGCTGTTGTCAATTTGAATATGTACAAACCGATATCCAACAAGGGCTTGAAACGGGAAAAGAAAAAAAACAACATTAAAATGCAGATCATGAGAAAAAAAGTATAAGGACAACTCGTAAATATGTCATACTTTGCTGAGGTTGGAGTACAGATCAACAACGCTGTTACAGAACCTTTCAACATCCTGCGTCAGAAGCTGATCAGCATTAGCAATGCGGTTATCCAGGTTTCCCATTTTGTAGTACGTATATCCCCTGTGACGCAAACATTTGTTATATTATTAACATGCCTTTTTACACTTTTTTTAAATTTATTTAGTGAATCAGTCTAATTTCTTACACAGTCTATATAGTAGAGCCACTTTTGAGATTAGTTTTACTTATGTATTTTGTTTTATTTATTATATAAAACTCTTTTAGGAATATCGCTAATACAAAAGCATTTGATATAAATTTTAACAAATCAAATGTGTCACATTTTAATCGCATATTACTCAGTTAACATTTTTAATAATAATTAGGGATGCACCAATATTTACACCAAGATTTTTTGTGTTTTTTGGGGCCGATACAGACTAACAAATCATTTTTAACCAATTCTGAAACCGATATTTGTCAAATGCACACAGTACCAGCTTTTTTTTTCATTAATTGTCTTCATTAAACCAATATTTGTTGATTGCATACAGTACAAGCTTTTTTTTCATAAATTTTGATCATTAAACCAATACCGATATTTGTCAATTGCATACAGTACTAGCTTTTTTTCATTCATTTTATCCATTAAACCAATACCGATATTTGTTGATTGCATACAGTACTATTTTTTTCATTAATTTTGTCCATTAAACCAATAGCGATACCGATATTTGCTGACTGAATACACTACTAGCTTTTTTTAATAATTTTGTCCAGTAAACCAATACCAATATTTGTCGATTGCATTCAGTACTAGCTTTTTTTCAATACATATTGTTTTATTTATTCACTTCAAACAGAAACTTATACCACTTAAAAAATAATTTTTAAACACAAATACATTTCGTTATAATCAAAAAGGAGTGGGATGAAGTGCAAGCTTATTATTTTCCACTCTCCACTATAGTCTATAGTCGAGCCATTTTTAAGATTAGTATTAGTTATGTATTTTGTTTTCCATTTATTATATAAAACACTTTTAGAGATATCGCTAATAGAAAATTATACACATATTTTTAAATATAAAATCTTGTTAAATTTAGATGCACCTATTGTTCAGTTAGTATTTTTTATAATAATTAAATATGCACCAATAGGATTTTTTTTATTTAACCGATACTGATTTTAACAATCAATTTTTGGCCGATTAAGATACCGATACCAAAACCGATATTTGTCAATTGCATACAGTACTAGCTGTTTTTTCATTAAATTTGTTCATAAACCAATACCAATACTGATATTTGTTGATTGCGTACAGTAATAGCTTTTTTCTATATTTATTTTTGGTTTATTTATTTCGAACAGAACATCATCTACTTAAAATTATTTTTCAAACAAAAATACATTTCATCATGATCGAAATGAAGCGGGATGAAGTGCAAGCTTATTATTTTACCCACCTTATCATAGTCTATATAATGGAGTCATTTTTGAGATTAGTATTACTTATGTATTTTGTTTTATATTTATTATATAAAACACTTTTAAAAATATTGCCAATACAAAAATATTATATATATATTTTCAAATAAAATGTTAATAAAATTGTGTTGCACATATTGCATTAATATTTTTAATAATAATTAGGAATTACCTATAGAATTGTTTTAAATTATCGGATACTAAATCAATTAACAATCAATTCTGATACCGATACCAAACCCGATATTTGTCTGCATAATTCATACAGTACTAGCATTAAATTAGTTGTGTTAAACATTTACTGATCCATTTAACATTCAACTTTCCAACATCTTAAACAAATATTGTTATATGTTATCTTTGAGAAAATGAAAAATATGTCAGAATATTTCAGCTGGAACAATGTGTCAGCATTGGGCCTTACTTTAGGTATTCATCGTAGAGATGTTTGGTAAGCCTCACACGAAAGCACAATTTCAGTTCATTCAGGCCCAACTTCAGGAAGTTATTCACCAGGGCGATCTGAAAAATCGAGATGCAAACTCTTAAATGCATACCAATATATTCAAACAATTCTTGCATATTGCTCTCTTATTAATATTAAACAATGAATTTACTGTAATGATTCTATATCAAACAAATGTCAGCAGGAAGCACATATTAGTTTGGTTATGTAGGAACTGTCATATATTAATGGCTTTTGATTTAATGCATCATGCAAAAAAAGGCATAAGTGGAAATACAGTATCGCATAGCCAGATCTATAGTCTTAAGTCTCAAATATAATTTATGATTATAAAATCATAACAGTGTCACTTTAATTATTCCATTTGTCAATATAATACAGGTGAACTACAGAGCTTGTGCAAACATATCTATATGCCAGTTTTCTTGTACATTTGTTTAATATTTAGGAGGAAAGAGGACAATCATTTGTATATTAATCTACATGTATATTCATTAAATTTTTTTTGGTTGTTTTGTATGAACATCAAATTTTGATGTTTTTTGTATATTGACGTGAATTCGGGGACTTCATTATTATTAAACTTTATGAAGACTGTGAAACTTAGTAAAATGGAAATTCTGTTACTTTAAGTAATTATGTTTGCTTGTTTATTTTATCTGCTAAAAAAGGAATAATAAGAAGAACAAAAAAGACGCTCTGTTTGTTTTCTGGTGTCTTTTCTCTAAACTAAAAAAGAAAATCTTTTCTCAGGGAATTTTATTTAAATTATTGGTATGTCAAATTGAGCATTGATTTTTTTGGAAATTTTAAATATACGTGTGAATAATCTGACAATTTTTGTCTTGTCTGGTCAAGCATTGCCTTAACCCTTTGATGCACTAGCTATAAAATAGAGAAAAAATTTACTTGGACGGGACACTTTAGACCCATGTAGTGCATCATAGGGTTAATTTTTAAATTATAAATATCTCAGTTCCAAAAACACTAAGCAAAACGAACAGTATCTAGATGTTTATTAACAGTATATTTAACTTCCCAAATTTATCTAATCCGAGAATAATAAACAACTTTATTTTAAGCATGACACCATTAATAAGTCATTAGCTACAGTTCACTTTACGTCCACCAGTGTTGCTAGAAACTAATTTTCTTAATTTTAAAGAGAGCCCGATTAAAGGGATAGTTTAACCCAAAGTTTAAATTCTGACATCTTGCCTATTGCAGTTCTCTATGTGTGGGTATTAGTCAAAATGCCCTGAATAGATTGCAATTAGTACAAAATGCGGCTGACAGAAACTCGCAAATACATCATATATTCCTAGTTCTTTCCTCTCTGGGCTGGCTGCCTGTTACGTCACGGATTGACTTTAAACTATTAATTTTTGATCTGGCACCACCTTACTTATCAGACCTCCTACATGTATATAATCCTGGTTGGCCACTAAGGTCTTCTGATCAGTTTATTCTTTCGGTACCAAGATCCCAGTGTAAGCGAAGTAGGTATCGTGCTTTTGCTGTTATCGCTTCAAAACTCTGGAACAGGCTTCCACCCCACATCAGACATGCTCTACCCTATCTGTTTTTAAAAAGCATCTAAAACTACATCTTTGATCTTTAGCATTTGAGCCTTTTGAATGTTGAGGGGTTTGCCAAATGTTTTAATTGTTATGTATGTCATGTAGGTTTTATTTTATTTAGTATTGATTGTGTTCAGCACTTTGGGCAACATTGTGTTGTAAAAATGTGCTGTATAAATAAACTAACTAACAAAATTCTGACATCATTTACTCATGCTCCACTTGATTCAAAAGTCTGTCAACCTTCCTATTTTCCCCAGGATTCTCCCGTATTTTACAATTCTATTCTTCTATCATCCCATAAAGGCATTTTACCGTATTTTCAATCTTTCTATAAAGGGTAGCAATAATATATTACCGCCGAACCTCCAGGGGATGGGAAAACTCTGAAATAAATATAAAAACGGCACAATTCCCTTCCTTTTCCCTCCAGGTGCCATCGCCCCTTCTATGCAATCCTTAAAACAGTTATGTAGTGGTGCGTGACTGTCAGCTGACGTGCTCCATAGTGATAAATAGACACTGTTTTTCAAAGAGATTCTGTACATGCAATTTGAAGTGGAGTAAAAGTCTGGGTTTTGGCTATGTGTTTGAACAGACATATACACATAAATAATAATATCTAAAAATGTTGATCTTGGTGGGTTTTTTTCAAACACAACTTATTTTATCCTAAATGAGCATAAAAGTTAGAAAAGCAATCAAATGCTTTTATAATAATGTTAGATGTGTGCATTTTAAAGCGACACCTGTTATTTAATGTATTCAAATGAAATATCCACAAAAATGAGATTAAAAGATTAATAGATTTTTTTATAATAGCTATTAATTTTAATAGGCTAAACTCTTTGGTAATTTATTTGCTGCTAATGTGTACTCTTTATTTTTTTCTTTTGTGAATAATAATAATAATAGTAATAATAATAATAACCTATTACTGTTTATTCACATTAAAACAGCTCCAGATGAACAGATTTAGTAATTTGGAAAGTTTAAGAGGAACTTAAATGCGAGTACACGGTGAGAAAATTTTCATTTTTGTGTGAACTATCCCTTTAATTTTGTTCTTAGGAAGCATTTTAAATATTTAACAGAATAGTTCATATTTACAGAACTCCTCAGACTATTAACGACTGACTTTAATAAAAAGCAGACACTTACAATTGGCATGGCCGTCATAAAGTTGAATAAGTACTTCTTGAAACCTTTAGTGGATCGACCAATGATTGCACTGTGAACCATAACAACATGCACACAAACACATGCAAACGTGGTTAGAGTTAATACAGAAGCAAATAAACACACATCTTGCTGGCCTGTCCTTTATGTGCACGGAAATAAAAATGAATGCAAATAATCTCTGAGGAAGCAGGACACTTATAGTTACAATAACAAAACACAAATGTGGACTTAAAGGAATAGTTCACCCAGAAATTCAAATTTGCTCATATATTATTTTTTATTCACCCTAAAGATATTCCAAACCTTCATGAGTTTCTTTCTACTGATAAACACAAAAGAAGATATTTTGAAGAAAGGTAAAAACTTCCATAGTATGAAAAAGCAAATGAACAATGTTCACCGGTTTCCAGCATTCTTCAAAATATCTTCTTTTGTGTTCAACAGAATAAAACTCAAACAGGTTGGAATAGGTGAAAAGCAGGTAAATGATTTCATCTTTGGGGGAACTGTCCCTTTAAACTGCAGACCGGTTTGAGATCTGTGAGATGAGCATGTAGGAAACCACAACGGACAGGTTCAGTGATGTAAATTACAGGACACCACATCTGCAACAGTACATTAGTTTTCACAGCACATGAAGATACAGCTAATTACCCCAGGAATGACAGTCAGGTAGGAATAAAAGTGCCTCTTGAATAGTTTGATATCTCTGCTAATGATTCCACTGTCAAAGATTTAAAAATACAATCAAGTCACATTAAATCAATATTTGACTGGGCACTTGGTGTCTTTTAAAGGAACACTCCACATTTTTGTGAAAATAGGCTCATTTACAAGTCATATAGGCTTAAACAGTTGAGCTTTTGCATTTTTGAATCTATCCAGACAATATCCAGGTTTGGCGAGAACATTTTTTTAGCTTAGCTTAGCATAGATCATTGAATCAGATTAGACCATTAGCAGCTCACACAAAAAATAAAAATAGAAAAAGAGTTCATCTTTGAAGTGAAGCGAAACGCTAAAAGTTGAGTTTTAGCATTTTTGAATCCGTTCAGACAATATCCAGGTCTGGTGGGAACACTTTTTAGCTTAGCTTAGCATAGATCATTGAATCAGATTAGACCATTAGCAGCTCACTCAAAAAATAAAATTAGAAAAAGAGTGAAGCTTTAAAGTGAAACAAGACGCTAAAAGTTGAATTTTAGCATGTTTGAATCCATTTAGTTTATCTCCGGATCTGGCAAAAGCAATTTTAACTTAGCTAAGCATAGATAATTAAATTAGATTAGACCATTAGTATCTAAAATAAAAATAGAAAAAGAGTGACGCTTTGAAGTGAAGCTAGATGCTTAAAGTTAAGTTTCAGCATTTTTTTAGTCCGTTCAGCTGATCTCCGAATCTGACGGGAGCACTGTTAGCTTAGCTTAGCATAGATAATTAAATCAGATTAGACCATTAGCATCTAACTCATAAAAATAGAAAAAGAGTTCATCTATGAAGTGAAGCGAGACGCTAAAAGTTGAGTTTGATCAGGTCTTGTGGGAGCACTTTTAGCTTAGCCAAGCATAGATCACTGAATTGCATTAGACCATTAGCATCTTGCCTAATTCGATTCAATGATCTATGCTAAGCTAGGCTAAAGGTGCTCCTGCCAGACTCGGAGATCAGCTGAATGGATTCAAAAATGCTAAAACTCAACTGTTTAACTCTAGGTGACAGTAAAATTAACCCATTTCCAAAAAAATCAGAGTGTTCCTTTAAAAGTTTAATATTTCACATCACTAACAAACTTAATGTCTTAATCCTTGATGTACCTTTCAATCATTGTGCCGTTCTGAATCATCCAGACATCACAATACGTCCGAGTCACAAGCATCACTGCGATCAGGAGCAGATACCATGTCTGTTGCACACAAAATAAATGTTTTAGAATGACTTTGTAATGGCAATACCATTACAACAAAGCCATACAACCTTCTCACCTCTTTGCTGAAGAATTTCGGAACCATAATCTTGAGGATCCGTGAGATCCGGATGAAAAATAACTTGTCCACAGCGGCCCTTTCTTTCTTGCCATCTTTCTGTTGGTGTTGAGACACAAGAAGTGATGAAAGTCAAAGAAAAAGGAGGGAAATGGTTGCACACATCTAGATTTTTAAATAAAACATCAAGATTGCAGCTTTTTAATAGCAATAAGCAATAAAAATATTAAAAGAGACAAGAGTACAGAAAACTATTTCCATTTAAGGACATCAAGCATATTAAACTTAACTGTTGAATCACAGATTTTAAGTCAATTTTCTTTGAAGCAAGAAATATAAAATTATTATTATATTTACAGTACAAATTATTAAACAATATATTAAGAAAGGTTGTCCAAATTTGGTGTCTTGTTAATACATTTACAATAGAAAATACATTTATACATACATACATACATACATACATACATACATACATACATACATACATACATACATACATCACGTCATATGAAACATTTAAGTAGAAATATGTATACATATGTATACATGTTAACAAATGTATTAATTTAGATTGAGTGGGATGATTCTGTAAGGAAATTGAATGATGCATAAAATGTAATTAACAAATATATATATATATATATATATATATATATATATATATATATATATATATATATATATATATATATATATATAATGCATCATTCAATTCCCTGCATAATCATCCCACTCAATCTAAATTAATACATTTGTTAACTTATTAACACTTTAGAGACCAAAGCACAATAATTGCTTAATAGCATGCATGTTATTGAGATATTGGCTGCTTATTACTACTTCTAAAGTACATATTCTGCATGATCTCATTCTACAAATAGTTATTCTTAAATGCTGATTTTTATAATATGCTAACATTGTTCTTGTGGACATATCTTCAATAAAGCATGGTTTATTGCATCATTATGGTTTATTGTTGTAGAGTTGTAATCAGTTCATTCAAAGATAAATGAACGTCTCTTACCTCACTGTTCAATTCATTTGCAGACCCCTTCTTCCTATAATGATAAAACAACAGACAAAATAGTTTGAATACACTGTAAAAAATCCTGGTGGAGCTGAATAAAATTAACCTTTTGAGTCCATTGAACTTATATTATTTTAAACTGACTTAAAATAGCTTGAGTAACCTATAAAATTAAGTTAAAACATGATTGACTTAGTTTAATAAGGTACAATGACCTAAAAACATAGTCCCGCTGTCAGGACTAAATGGTCATATAACATTATTATAGTGAAGTAGTGGAAATCATAACCAAACAGCGGTTGAGAAACTAATATGAAGTATGTTAGAAACACAAAACATTTCATATTTTGCACAATAAACATTTCCACACAAAAAAATTAAGCTTGAAGCACGGAAATAAAGGACAGTTCAAAGTCCATATTTGATCAATTTAGACTTTTTTCAATCCCTAAAAAGCTAGCTTAAAACGGTGGCAACTATTGTCCAACCAATGCTAATGTTACTGTCCTTTATGAAAGAGTCCATTGTTGGACAGTGAGATTGCAAAGTTCAATAAACCCCTTGAATTTTAACATTGTTTTCACTATAAAGCTCACAATGCAGGAAGCATCTCAAAATCTAGTAAGCCGCCTTCATAGACAGCACTTATAGATCATAGCAGTTCAATAGGTTTTGACACACTGAAATGAACACCAGAATTTGCTTCAGTTGAACTGGGGTCACTCTGACACTGAACACCAGTCTTGAAATGGACACTTTACAGTACGTCTGATGTTTTTGCATACCTGTTTAGTGCTGCGGCTCTTCGTCTCTGCTTTAGGATGTATAAAACGAGTAGGACACCGCCAGCCACCGCGGAGTTCTTCGCTGTCAAGTACTTGCTGACGGCCGCCATGTTTCCTACTGACGGCCCGGAGAACAGCGGCGGTGTGTGTGTGTGTACGCACAGCGCACACAATCCCAGAAAAGAGAGACAGAATGGAAGAATCCGTCCCTCTACCGGCTACCGTACTCGTGACATCATCATCGCACCATCATCATGGACCCGCTCTGTTTATTAACCCTTTAGAAAACGGCCCATACGAATACACACTTTAAAGGGGTAGTTCACCCAAAAAATACTGACATTCAAACCTGTTTAACTTTTTTTCTCCTGTTGAACATAAAATAAGATAATTTGAAAAATGTTGGAGACCTGCGACCACTTCCAATTGTTTTTTTCCTAAATGGAAGGTTTTCAGCTTTCTTCAAAATACTGTATCTTCTATGTTCATTCATTCATTCATTTTCTTTTCGGCTTAGTCCCTTTATAAATCTGGGGTCGCCACAGTGGAATGAACCGCCAACTTATCCAGCATATGTTCTACGCAGCGGATACCCTTCCAGCTGCAACCCATTACTAGGAAACATCCACGCTCATTTACACACATGCACTATGGACAATTTAGCTTACTCAATACCACATCTCTTTGGACTTGTGGGGGAAACCAGAGCACCCGGGGAAACCCACGCGAACACTGGGAGAACACGCAAACTACACTATATGCCAGCTGACACAGCCGGCTCGAACCAGCGACCTTCTTGCTGTGTGGTGACCACGCTACCCACTGCGCCACCGTGTCGCTATTATCTATGCAAAAATTAATTATAGAATAAATGACATCATCTTTTAAAGTAGGGGTGCCCAAACTTTTCAGAAGTGCACATGCGCTACCGAACACATAGGTTCAAGTGCGTAGGTGTGGCTGACATTGCATCATACTCAATCAATGCGCATGCGAGGCTGAGCTTGCATCGGTCTGCATTGTGTCTGCAGCCAGACTCTGTTGAAACTTTTTCATATAAAGGGCCAAAAGCCAAATATCACTGAGAGCCCAAAGGTAAACATACTAAGTGATATTACATTAAAATTGCCATGGCTAATTTCCTAAATTATTCAATAAGATTTAAAAGTAAATAGTAAACATTACTTTAAATCATAACTAGTATACCATTTAAAATGATAACTTATTGCAATAGTAACATAAATAATCACATTTATAACACAGTGGATTTCAATAAGGAATACACTAGTCAAGCAGAATCTGCCTTTGCCTTAATATGTCCTCTATCCGTCGGGTGATGGTATGTGCATTTAATCAACACCAACACAGGGAAAACATGCAAACTCCACATAGAAATGCTAACTGACCCAGCCGAGGCTTCAGCCAGTGACCTTCCTGCTGTGAGGCGAACATGCTACCCACTGCGCCAATATATACATTTAAAATAATTATTATAAATACATTTAAATATATGTATTTATTTTCAATATGTATTTGTTTATAAATTATACAATTATTATTCTAAAAAATACAATAAATCAATCCTAAATCTAACTGAAAAGCAATGTAATGACACAACTGGGGTAATATTCTAAGACTTTAATTTTGACAGTTCAAAAGATATAAAAAAATATGTTTTATAGAATTCTCTGTTATCTTAGACCCGACTCATGGCCGAGAATTAATGTTATGATGTCTTAGTTACCTCCCTGACTCATTATTCCATATCGGCGTAAACAGCCGGAATTAGGAGCAGCGCGTGTGAGGCACGCGGGAATGACCTTATGCGCACATGCGTCAATTTGTTCTCATCAGCATTGTTTGGTTGCACAAAAGAATAACAAACTTGTATGTGCAAAAATGCCAAATCATAATGGCCTCTAATGTCTGTATTCTTGGATAACCGCTCTATACACTTGCATAAAGTAAATCTTATCTCAAAGCTTTTACTGGGGCACTTTTTTTGCCGCGACCGCCCACACTGCACATGCCTAAATCCGCCACTGAGCAAAACTGTGCAGAGCTGCGGCCCTCCAGGAATCGAGTTGGAGACCCATGCTGTAGAAAGTTATATATGTTGTTATAAATACAATATGTGGGTAAACTTCAGTTCAAATAAAATTAGTTTTCATATGTTCATATATTAATTAAAAACTAATCTAAACAAAATTAACTTTTGAACAGTTTTTTGATAATTATTAAAACTAAAAAAAATGTAGAATAGCCCACAACACTATCTAAAAGTACAGTGATTTTATTTAACAATAGCAACACAACCACACACACACAAAACAAACCCACAGATCAGCAAATAAAACACGAATTTTATTCAAAACCCCTCGGCGAGCGCCTCTAATACGTCTTTCCGCCATTTCTCTCCAGAAACGGAAGTGACGCACGGTTCTACCAGTCAGTGCCAGAGCTCGCTTGCTGTGCGTAGCGTTTTTGCAGCCGACGCAAGACAGACAACATCACCAGACAACAGCGAAATACTGGATTAATTCGCCCGCTACTAAAAACACCACAGGCCGTACGTACCCACAGCCGCTGTCCGACTAAAACAAACCGCCTCAGCAGCCCGTACGAGCGGGTTTTGGTTCGGGGGAAAGGGGAGGATGGATGCGGGAGCGGGACATGGAGTCAATTGGGATAAACTGGGATGCGAGATGCTGCTGTTGGCCTGTAACACCGAGCTGCATCCTGCGTGCACAATGTCACGTCTGTTATTATGGTGTGCTAAAGCATCGAGGCTCCATCTGAAATGCAGCGATGCTAAAAGCGCGTCTTTGATCGTGTAAAATATTAATCGACCGAGTCAGTTTACAATCGGGACTGCAGCTAACGTTATTTGAAAACCACACTTGTGTTTCAGGGGTGCAGATGCGAAGCGCTATGCGAATTAGCTTTTTCTGCATCAGATTGTTTTTCATTTGTATTTTTATTGCTTTGAGTTCTGATGTATCGGCTGAATGTTTTGAATCTCGTAACTCGGATGCACAATGCGAGCAGAAACACGTTGCATCTGACAACAGCACGCGTCCATACACGGTGCTGTTTATATATGCGACATCTTTAATCATAGATCGTAGTTTAGTATTGGATAGTCATGGGCCACTATACGATTCTGACGGTGCGATAATCTTGGATTAAAATATCACAGTTTCACAGTATTGTTATAACTAAAATATATTCTACTCAAATGTCTGGGTTAAAAAAACGACATGTTTTCCCCATTGAACACGATATATTTGTTTTAATAAACATTTAAAATATTTTGGAACAGTAAACTTTAGGTTTGGGCTGGTATTTGGATCTGACAGGATTAAAATGTCACAGTTTCACGGTATCATGATTACTGCTCTGAAATATATTTTATTTAAATGTCTGGGTAAAAAACTACAACCTGTTTTCTCAATTGAACACAATAAATTTTGTTTTAAGAACCATTCAAAGTATTTTTTAACAGTAAACCTGTCAGGCTGAATAATTAAAATCAATCATTGACTTCTACTGTCTTTATTAGTTTCAAAAACACTGATTTTTTTTTACAGTTTAAAACTGCATATTTGGATATTTTTGCTGCTGGAGATACTGTTGTCTTAAAAACAAACAAACAAATAAATAAATAAATAAAAAATCTTACAGATACCTTAGGAATGGTATTACAGAAAACCTGAGGATTTTAAGACTTTACCTTTTCCAAACTGTGGTGTACCTTGAAAACGGTTATCGTCCCATGCCTACTTGGGTGTTTGTTTATAAGTGGTTTGTTTTTCAGATGTTTGTTAATCGTAGCCTGACGAGTAGATTTTGATGTGGAAAAACTGTTACTGCCCTTTAATAAACTAAACAAAATAGTTGAGAAAAACATGGAAAAAAAAAAAAAAAACGTACAAATATCGTAGGAACGGAATTACAGAAAATTATAGTGGTTTTAAAACCTTGGCTTTTCCAAATCGCGGTAAACCCTGAAACTGGTTATATTCCCATATCTAGTATTGAATATAACATTTTATATGTAGTTGGGCATCTATATATTTGACTGGTTTTGATTGACATGCAAATGTGACAGAGTGTGACTTTGCAAATGAATAACTGTTAAACACAAGTCATGAAACTCAATATGTGTGTATGTATGTTTGATCGATACTGGCAATTATGCGTGTTTTTGTTGTTTAAATATTTGCTGTATTATTTTTTTACGCGTTATCATTTTTAGGCCACATTGATGATGATGACGACTATGATTATTATTGTTTTTTTATTATTAATCTTATTATTGTTGTGTTTTCATCGATGTATATAATCAAGGTTTGAATTTAGAGAAACCCTATGAAATGTTTCTTATTTTGTTTCTGTTAAATCAAAATTCATATTTTTTTCTGGCTTCTGAATGTCCCGTCTTTCATACACACACATTATTATTATTATTATTATTATTATTTGAGAAGTACATAAAGTACTTTAGTAAATTACTGCTACTTTACAGCATTAATATATAGGATACATTTAATTTTTTTGACAATTTTTTTAGATGTAAAGATGCTTAAGTTTTTATTGAGGTAAAGTTGGTTTTATATTCACACATTCAGACTTTCTCCTTAATAATGTAAATTCACAAAAAATATTCTGCGCAAATTCTAAACAGTGAAATCACAATAGCAGCTAATGACTATTAAAGTACAATATTGTTCACAGTCAATTAAATAGTGCTAATGTTGTTTTCAGGTGATGTTTACATGCAACTTCAGACTGAATATTCAAAGTACCATGGTAAACAATGTAAAGAGCGTGTCACAAGTTGTCACTGAATGAATCTATAAAACCACCTTTATCTCAACTGAGGCTTTGTGTACATGAGAAAATATGTTTTTTTTTACATAAGACTTTTTCTTTAATTAGAAACATGTTCTATCAGTTAATATTTATTTAGAATTAAGCAACATGCTTATTCTGACCAGTACTAATTAGAATATCTACTAAATGAACTGAAGAATTTATTTTTTATTATGTAATATTTTATGTATATCCATTTTGCCACGAAATAGCCAGAAGTTGCTAATGTGGCAATTCACAAATAATAAATAAATAATTAGAATATCTACAAAATAATAAACTTGATTATATATGAAATTATCAAACGGGAAACATTCTAGTATATGAACAAAAATTTAACCTGTTTAATGCTTTTATTGTTTTTTAGGTATTTCATCTTTATTCCATAAACCTGACATTTCTCCAAAGAAAAATGATGCATAATACAATAGGGCTGGATAATATATAATTTGAGCATCAATATCGCAATGTGATCATTCACTATAGTCGCATCTCAGGATTTGCAATGTTGAGTCTGTGTTATAGTTTATCATTTAGATGTGATTTTTTGAGGCCTGTGACCGTATTATGATTTTAAAAACATTTAGGCTTAAGAAATTGTACCATTTGTAACTATAATAATGCTTAATTTTTATTGAATTTGATTTATTTTTATAGTTCGGTTACTATACCTGAATACTGTTATGCTCAGAAAAATGATATCTATATTTACTTATTGATAAAACGCTCACTTTGTTTTAATTGTATGTATATATTTTATTGTGTTTATATATGCTTGTAGATTCTGAATTTGATTTCATGCAGATGCAGTGCCTCTCAGAATTATCATAATTTAAAATGAGGATTTTTTTTTCCAAACAGAGATATTTAAGCCTTCTGGTAAAATTGTATTTATGTCGCAGAATAACAAAGTATCCCAATGTTAGATTTTTCCAATGTTGTGCAGCCCTATAATACAACCATTTAGTCAGCTTATTGTTTAGGAGTATAATATAAGTTCTTCTACTGTCCTTCCCTGTAAAGGTGCTGAAAGATAGACATCATGAACCCTGTTTATAGCCCTGCTTCATCAGGGGTTCCGTATGCCAACCCTAAAGGAATAGGATACCCAGGTAACCAGAGAATGAGCTCTCACTTTGCATGCAATCAGTAGGAAGTGACTGGAGTTTTCACACCTCATGCAATTAAATTCCAGCACATTGTCAGTGCTGTTGTGTTCATTACTGTGATTTTCTTTTGCTTCTTAAATAGCTGGATTTCCTGTGGGTTATGCAGCAGCAGCTCCAGCTTACTCCCCCAGCATGTATCCTGGTGCTAATCCAGCTTTTCCTTCAGGTAAAGAAAGCTTAAAGTCTGCCTATTTAACTGTTTTCTGGTCTTAGAAGGCATGTGGAGATGTATGTCTTTTATTTAAGTCTGGTTTGGCATAGCAGCAGATTCAAAACAGGACGTTATCTCTGTGGAAAACTGAAAATGTCAAAAGAAGTGGCTCAGTCTAAGGTGTTCATTTCACATCCTAAAACATTTTGTTATGGCTCTTAGGGCGTACTCACACTATGTACAGTTGCCATGAACCATGGTGAAGCACACTTGTTGTCTCCCCTCTCCCTCGACTGCCTGCACTCACATTGCATCCGAGCCGGAGCATGCTTACATCATTGATGATGCGCTGTTCAGTATAACAGAAGAGAAGCGCTCTCACTCAGCACAGTGGACATTTCTTTAGTTGTATCATTTAAGTCGTTTGATATGCAGTGACATGCAGTCAGATATTTAGCCGAACAGATCAGCCACCTTTGACGCTCATAAATAATCATAAAGTCCTCATGTTGCATGTATTAGGAGGTTTGCTGAAGGTGGCAGCTGACTTGCAGCAAGGGATTTGCATCTTTAATAAAGTATAACAGTTCGCATTCATTGAACAGTAAGAATGATTAATAAATCCATATGAAACAGTCCCTTAAAAGTCACGTCTCGTCATCAGTTTCGGGCTCAGGCGCACTTTGCGTTCACTCTACAAGCATACCAAAAGTTTGCCAAAGCTCAACTGAATCGTGCTCTGAGCCCGATTCAGAGCACTCACATTTCTTAAACGAACCGGGAAACGTGCTGGTTAGTATAGTAAGGTACAGTGTGAGTGTGCCCTTAGTCCCCAAAAAGCTTTTCAGTGAGTAAAATTGGAAAAAAAAGAATTGACTTTATAGTGGAAATGTCAGTGTTTAGCTAACTGTAAACCAAATTGGTATTCTGGACTAATGATTTTGAATTTTAAATGGCAAAAAGATTATTAAAATAAATATCTTTCTTTATTTTCCATTTTTTTAAACGTCTGTTTAAATATTGTGTTGTCAAATCATTAAAATTAAAAATTTCTCCTTGAAACAGCTCAAAATGTACTACTATTGTGCCATCTAAAGGACATTTTTTAATTAATTATGCTACTAAATTTAAGGTTTAGTTACACAAGAATAAACTGAATATTTTTGGGGGACTTCATAAGTTTCATATGGTTTATGACGTGTTTCTCAACCATGTTATTGGAGGACCACCAGTTCTGCACATTTTCCAGGTCTCCTCAATTTAAACACCTATTTCAGATCATCAGCTCATTAAGAGAGACTTAAACAGCTGTAATGAGTGTGACAAACGAAGGAGACATCCTAACATGCAGTGTCGGTGGTCGTCCGGGAACGTGGTTGAGAAACACTGGTTTATGACAAAATCAAAACTAGGCCTTTAAATTTTAAATGGCAAATAGAATGTTGGATATATAATATAATAAATATATAAAATTGATATGTATTATTTTTCTAAAAAGGCTTTTAAGTTGTTGTCAAATCATCTTTATGCTAGCCCATCAAAATAAATGTTTTTGCCTGAACTATACAGTGGTCTCTCATTATTCGCTGGAGTTACATTCTAAAAACGACAAGCTGGTTCTAAAATAATAAGCTGTAATCTGCAAAGTAGTCCGCTTTATTTTTACAGTTATTATAGATAGTTTTAAGGCTGTAAAACTCTTAATTACACATTTTATACACTTTTCTCAGACAGGCATTTTCACACTTTTCACACTCTTAAAGTTCAAACCTTCATAGGAAAATAAGTCCAGTGTTATAGAATGAAGCCAAAATCATTTGATCTTTATTTATTTCTTCCGTAATGGCGCCCTACAGCCATGTAACTTCTATCTTTCTTTAGCATGTCCAGAAGTGCAAATTTTTGTGCGATGGTTAGCATCGTCCTCTGTCTTTTGGGTGCTACCACAGCTACCTTTGATGGTGCAGAAAGTTTTGTCGACATTTTGGGGAGAAAACTTGCAAACATACAGTACAGCACAGTTTGGCAAGCAGAACGCATTCTGTACTGTACAGAAAACACAGCACGGAGAAGATTGATTGACAGTAGTCTTCAGCCAATCAGGACGCAGAATACAATATGCTAGTCAGGATGCAGAGCACAATTTTCTAATCAGGACACAAAACATAGTGCGCTGTGAAAAGCATGTCAGATTGCATGAAAAATGTTGTGAGGCTGCGAAAGGTGAACCGCGTTAAAGAGAGGGACCACTGTACATGTATTACTATAGTTCCTTATCTTTTTAATTAATAATACCACTAAATAGAAAAAAACTGTACTTCCACAGTATAAATAATTACTCGGGAATAAAATTACATTTGAGGGGAAATTCTAAATTGGTTCATAACAAAAAATGTAAGTTAAATAAATTGCATTTTTTCCATTCATTGCTTTTTGAATATAAAACATGTAATATTTAAAATACAGTTCATCAAAATTAAAAACAAAAAAGAAAATAGACAACATCATTAGATTATTACCTTATTTAATGTGTCATATATTATACCTACAGGTTATGCTCCAGGGACTCCTTTCAAAATGTCCTGCTCCCCGACAACAGGTGCCGTTCCCCCTTATTCTTCATCACCCAACCCCTACCCAGCTGCCGTCTACCCTGTGAGAAGTCCTTACCCTCAGCAGAACCCATACGCACAGGTAAGCCAAATCATATACCTGGAAATTATGGAGCACAAATAGCACCAAACTTGTATTTCGGTAATATTTTGGATGCTTTTCTCCCTCAGCAGCAAGGCACTTACTACACACAGCCCCTCTACGCAGCACCGCCTCATGTCATTCATCACACAACAGTGGTGCAGCCTAATGGCATGCCAGCGGCCATGTATGCCCCACCCATTCCACCGCCGCGCCCCAATGGAGTCACAATGGGAATGGTGGGAGGGACCACCATGGCGATGTCAGCTGGTCAGTCACAGGACATAATCCATGAAAAGTCTTGCAACAGTGTTCACCCATTTAAAAAAAGGCTTTTTTTTTGCCGTGTAATTTATTAATAATTTTATTTAAAGAAGTTGCAAGCCAGTTCCAGTGCAGAAGTAAGCTCTTTTTGCAGTTGTTTTAAGATTTCTGATTCATTTTGGGATGCACGAAATATCTGTGGCCATATTGTTATCAGCCGATAAATGCTATTTTTAATGTTATCATTATTGGTTTCATGTCAAAAATAGGCCGATATCTTTAATCCGATAGATTACGTAATCGTACATAACTGGCTGCCTTGCATATGCGTGGTTTGAACTTGTTCAGACTTGTCTATTGCACTATACCGGAGCTTACCTCACATTGTTTATTCCTTCAAAGTTTATCCTTTCTTTGTGTGGTAATGCTGTGCGTTAATAACCCAGTAAGTAACCATGTTCCTTATCATTGTAGATATGTTTGATAGAGTGTCATTGTGTATTTTGGTTTAAATCGTCCCGGAAAAAAAATATTAAATGTGTAAACATAACAGCAAAGGAAGAAGTAACAAAGTAAAGTCTTTACCACAGGTGGAGGAGTTCAAGTACCTTGGGGGTTTTGTTCACGAGTGAGGGAAACATGGAATGTGAGATTGACAGGCGGATCGGTGCAGCGGCAGCAGTAATGTGGTCGATGTATCGGTTCGTTGTGGTAAAGAAGCTGAACCGAAAGGCAAAGCTCTCGATTTACCAGTCAATCTATGTTCCTACTCTCACCTATGGTTATGAGCTTTGGGTCATGACCGAAAGGACATCTCGGATAGAAGCAGCCGAAATGAGTTTCCTTCAGAGTGGCAGGGCGCAACCCTATGGATAGGGTGAGGAGTTCTGTCACCCGGAAGGGGCTAGTAGTAGAGCCGCTGCTCCTCCACATCAAAGTCAGCTGAGGTGGCTGAGACATCTGTTTCTGATGCCTACTGGACACCTACCTAAAGAGGTGTTCCAGACATGTCCCACCAGGAGGAGACCTCGGGGAAGACCCAGGATAAGCTGGAGGGACTATAGCCCCTTTCACACAGTGATATCGGTAGAATATGGAAAATTTCCGCAACGACTTTACCTGTATTTTCAAAAAAGGCCTGTTCACAAATACACACCTTTCGGGAAAATTGCTGGTAATTTTCCAGAAAGGTCTGTATGTTTGAAAGGGGCTTATGTCTCTCGACTGGCCTGGGAACGCCTCAAGATCCCCCCGGAGGAACTGAAGGAAGTGTCTGGGGAGAGGGAAGTCTGGGGTTCTCTCCTAAGACTGCTGCTCTTGCGACCCGGCCCCGGAAAAGCATTTGAAAATGAATGAATCAGTATATCGGTTTTGGGGCTCCAAATCTTAAGAGTTATCGGTTATCGATATCAGCCAAAAATTCCATATCATTGCATTCCTAGATTCATTCAAATGACTAGGAATAACAAACGGCAGTAAATCCACTTGCTCTACAAATAAGCGTGTTTACGACTACGTAAATAATACAAATAATACAGGGTGTCCGCAGGGTCTTAAAATGTCTTAAATATTTTAAATCTTAGGCCTTAAAATGTCTTAAAGCATATTAAAAGTGTGTTTAGCAAAAACTGGCCAGATTTAGCAACTCTTTGATTTTTCTGTACGCATTCTTGTGCAGTGTGGTTTTCAACATCAAGTCTACTGTTAAACATAATTATTTCTAAAATGATATGACACAAGGAGAACAGATAGGGTTTGAGAAACACATATAGTTGACTAATGTTCTTAAAACTCATAATAGAGCAAAACAAATCAGATCAGTTTGTCTGTGAAGAAAGTGAATGACTTTTTACTTCTCAAACCTGACTGTTGCACTTTATTAGAAAGGAAAGAAAAGGGTGAAAATGCATGTATTTTGTTTTTATTTCTCAGGGACGTTATTAACTACTCACTCTCCGACCCCAGTCGCCCCCCATCCCTCAATGCCCACCTACCGCCAGCCTGCCACTCCAACCTACAGTTATGTTCCCCCGCAGTGGTGAACACGACACTGTGAGTACAAAACCAACATCTCTTCACACTCTTAAAGAAACAAAAATGACAATTGTTATCATTATTTACCCAATATCACTTGTTTTAAACCTGTTTGACTTGTCTTTGTTCTGTTGAACACAAAGGAAAGTGACATTAAATGTGTAAAATGGCATTAAATCTGTGTTACATTTTAGTGTTTGACTGAAGAATGTTGAATGTTAAAGGATGTTAAAAAAACAGTCATTGACTTCCATTGTTTTGTTTTTTTTGTGTTTGTACAATGGATGTGAATGGCTGGATGTTTTGTGTTTAACAAAAGAAAGAAATTATATTTTTAATACCACTTAAGTGTGAGTAAATTTTTATTTTAGGGTGAAATCTAGCTTTAATATCTGGTAGTTGTTGTTCTATGAATTTTTAATTCATAAACGATATTATATCATATCTTGATCAAATTTATGTCAATAACAATGATAAGACTTTTTTTTCTCTATATTGACCTAAGAGCCAATCACACGGCAGAAATGTACAACAATAGGAATCTAAAAGTCTGTTAGTATTATAGATGTACGGCCACTGAAAATGTATTGGCCTAAATTGTCATGCCATTTAATGGGCCCTCTAATTTTTGCAGCTTTAGTCAATTTTATGCTACTTTTTAAAACTGAAAACATTAACAACTTATATTGAAATATATATTTTTTCTGTTCAATATGGAAAATAATTATCGAGTTTGCATTTTTGCCACATCACCCAACCCTAATTTTGTGATTTATTAATTTTATTTTAAAATATAATTTGCTGCTTTGACTATTGACCTGATATATAAAAGTGACACGAAAACCACAAGTATTATAGGAAATCTTAGTCATAATGAATGATTTCTTAAATCATTCACTCAATTGTTTAATGTGTCATTTAGAAAATAATTAAAGCAAGTGACTTTCTTTATGAATTGATCATTGAATAGTTGACTCAAAAATATTATTCAACAGGAGCTTAATGCTTGTTGAAGTGTTGTATAAACCACATTTGAGGTCAAGCAGAAAATCTGATATTTAGGAAAATGGCACTCAATACCTCTGAATTATGTCATGTCCTATAAAAGAAAACTAAAACAGGAATATATATATGTATGTTTTTTTTATAACTTTCTAATTATAGAATAGTTCTTCTAAGCGTGTTCTAATAGGCTTCATAACACTTTTTGCTAGGCTTTTTTTGCAATAGTTAAACCTTAAAAGGTTTTTTATCTTATTATTAATATGTATTGTATCTTGTATATTATGTATTGATATTAATGACCTTTTTATTGTTAAGATATTTTTAGAATTGTATAAAAGTGATATTTGTAAAGAGTTTTAAACTTGATCTGAGAGAAGCTGATATGGCAATAAACTCAAAACTCTTTCTCTCCCCTGCTCTCTCTCCCTCAATTCAATTCAATAGTTGCTTTATTGGCATGACAAATGTATTGCCATAGCAGTTATAAAGTTTACATAAAAAAGAACATGCCTCCGTATTAAAAAAAAAACAAAACAGTAAGCAGTAGTAGTAGTAGTAGCTGTGTCTCATTTCAGAGGCTGTCTCGAAATGCGTTCATAATGCACTGCGTCATTGCGGCGCGACAAAGGCTGTCTCATTTAAAAAAAAATTGAAGGCTCCTTTAAACGCAGCCTAAAAATGCAATCTTCGTTTCCCAGGTAATAAAGGACACAACCAGTGGATTCTTTCGTGGCCTCAAACGTCCCAAGATTCATTGCGCGCTTTTAACGGCAGGACGTTTTTAAAAGAAAAATCCGGATTAAATGTATGAATTAGGTTTATTTTACTTGGATATTTCAACATGTTTAAAAACAAAGAGTATGACATGTCTTACTAAAGAGTGATTGTATAAACAGTTTACATGTTTGTGTACATGTTTGGATCAAAGGAAATACTGTAAAAAAAAAAAGTCATTACAAATGTAATTACCACTTATTAATAGCAGCTGTTACGATTGCCTGGTGACAAGATCTGTCCTCTATAGGCGAGATCGTCTTGTTTTAAGACGGTTGGTTCAGCTTGTGTGGACTTCGAAGGACTCACCTTTGAAGTCTGCATCCTTCGGAGGAAGCAGCCTCGGAAATGAGACACAGCTACAGCAGCAGTAGTAGTAGATGAAGAAGAAACTATAACAATAATAATTCAATTAAAAAATCCAATAAAACAAATAAATCTGAATAAACAACATTTAACAGTCAACATTTATGGATAAAACAGTAATAATAAATAATAATAATCAGTATATTTACTCTCTCTAATATTTTTTTTACTTGAAAATTTTAAAGAGAAAAAAATTTGGCTAATTTTTTTTAGATAGAATTTGCAAAAATTAGTAGTAATAATATTGTAAAATGTCTATTTTAATGTTTCAATATGCTTTTGTTATCATAAAATGTCAAAATAGGGGTAAAAATGTTTGACCATGATTCAATGTAACAGACAGATTTATGTAAAAATGAAGCCACACACATATTTAATGTTGTTTTTAAACGTTTTATTGAAAAATTGCTTAAAATTTGGTTATTTAAAAGTGTGTCGAACTAAAAAGATTAAAAATGACAGTAAATTTGTACTTTTACTGGGTGACATCTGTAAATCATAGTATAGATTGATAAGTTAATTTTTTTGCTCCTAAAACTTTTTATGCTTCAATGTAAAAAATGCTGGGTTCGTGTTGGGACAACATGATGGAATTAAGTTAAATAGTTTGTTTTTCCAAATTTAAGTTGACTGAAGATAAAACAATTAAGTTGAAGAATTAAGTTGCCCCACAAAAACTCAAGATTTGTCATTCAGCTCTTTTAAATAACGAACATTTTTATATATATTTTCGTTATTTAATATCGAACAAACGGCAAACATCTTTTTGTTTGAATGCTGAAAACACCTTTAAACTCGTATACTCCCAGAGTATTTTTATTTTCCCTGTGTGAAATAATTGTCTTTTTTTGTTGTTGTCACCACCTTCAGGTCAAAAAGATGGTAGATATGCATTCTCACTGTCCAGTATTTTTACGATTGGAGCTGACGCTACAAGTGTTATCAGCCAGTTGCTCTTCCTTCCAACCATAATGTGAATCCGACTCCAGATGGCAGACGAAAAGGAAAGAGTATCTTCCCAGTCCGACTCCATTACTACTTCCCATCCTTCACTTCATTCTACGACATATCTCACGGCCGAAGACCAGACAAAGCTCTTCATGCTGAATTGTGTTGTGTGGACTGTCTTGCAGTTTGTTTTTTAGCTAACTCTTTAATTGGTGAAACCGGAAGAGAGTTGGAATTAGTTTTATTGGAATGCATGTACATATTTAGACAAAACAACAACAAAAAAAAAGGATTAAGTAATTATAATAATAATAATAAACCAACAGCTACCAGCTACGACAGATGCAAAACCATCAGCAGCTATCTGAAGCAAAAATAATCGGGACGGGGGAAAAACAACTGTATATTAAATGCAATGTCTTAATTGTTATTTCATACAAAATATTAATAACGTTAGCATTTTTGAGGGTTATTTTACCTGGTTTTAATTAGGGTATTTGTAGCTACAGGCATGGTTCGTCTTCTTGGCGGTGATGGCGTGTTTGTTACGGATTTATCCTGTTGGAGAGACGAACTTTTAGGGTTTGTGCCTCCGCTTCATATGCCTGTTTTTAGTTGATAAGTTTCATCACTCTACATGCTCTCGCTGCAGTTAATTGTTGCACTAATTGCCTGTGTGTGTGTACATAAATTGGTTGATTGAGCTGTATTGGTGCTGAGAGCATGCTATAACTCATTCGTGTACCTCTGGTTTGGTTTTCTTAACTTTTAAAAGTCTTCTAGAAGGATTAATATTGGAATTGCGTTGGGCTGCGACATTTTAATTGATGAATCGTTAATGTGGTTGCTTACAAAAAAGAGGAAAAGTCAATTAAGTTGATTTGATAACACTACTGGTTACCGTTTGAGGAGGGGAATTTGAAATATTTAGTTGTTATTATTGACCCAAAACATCGCTTGTTACCTCAAAATGACACCGTAACTGATTTTCATCGTCTTTTTACTTTATACATTGCCTACGTCACTTCGGTTAAAGAATGTTTTGTAACGTTTAATGTGTTTTTTGTTTTGTATTTTCAAGAAAGACCAAAAAATAAATACAGTAATAAATTAGGAGTTTGGGTGTTTTACTTGAAGTGTTATGTTGTTAAATGTGATTTGTTTTTCTATTATTATCAGAATTTTGTTATTATTATTTTTATTGAAGTATGCAAGAGGTACATCAATTGGGATCACATACAAAGAAAACAAAACAACAAAGAACAGATTAAAAAAAATAGAGTCAGGTACTGGCAGGTGTGTGTGTGTGTGTGTGTGTGTTTGAGTGTGTGTATGTAAAGGTAACTGGGTAGACAAGTCAGAGTACATGCATAAGAGAGAAAAAAAAAAGTATATTTTTAATTTTAATATTTTTTTTTACACTCACAAATAGCACACATAACAGTCAATAAATGAAGCAAATAACTTAGATATGAATAAAACTTTGAATTGAGTCAGTGGTAAGGATGTTATCAAATACTGTATAATGTTAAGTTTAAAAAAAAGTATAATCTATGAAACCAGAGTTTGCTTGTTTTGATACATTATTTAATTATGCGGCTAAGAAATAAAGTAATTAGAATTTATTTGATGAAGATAGTAAAAAAAATTTCCATAAGAAAAAAAAAATATAGTGTTTATTCCCATATTAGCTTTACATTTAGTTAACTCGTCTTTTTAGGTCTGTTTTTTAATTGTGATATATTTTATTCTTACTGTGTTTTTTATTGTATTTTTTATTGTTTACTGTGCTTTGGTGTTTTTACTTTCTTGTAAGCGCTTTGGGTTTTTAGAAAAGCATGTTATAAATAAAATATTAATATGAATTATGGTCTTAAAAAGTCTTAAATTTGACTTTATGAAACTTGCAGAAAACCTGATCTAAATTAAATTTAGGTAGATATAAAAAGTTGAAAAAATAAATGAATAAATTGTTGTGTGTTTTGTACTGTAATAGATATGAATCCATTGTTTTTCTTATCTAACACTTAGACATTCCATGAAACGTTATAGCTCATGAAAATTTGCTTGGAAGTCTTACTATGGATTTTTAGTTGTAAAAATGTGTGTGAACCCTGCAAAATGAACATTTACTACTTACCCTCAAGCTGATTCTAAACTTTGAAAACAATCAAAAAAAAAAAACTAAACGTAAAAGAAGATTTTTTGAAGAATGCTGAAAACATGTAAGCATTGACTTCCATAGTAGGAAAAACAACTACTATGGAAGTCAACGGTTGCAGCTTTCCAGTATTCAAAAAAAGATAAAAACTAATTTGAACTTGGTTTAAAATTGAGTAAATAATGACAGAAATGTTCAATAAAATCCATTTTGGATCCCTTTATTCCAATTTTGGTCACTGGATGTCGCCATTAATCCAAATTTATTTGGCGGTCCCTCTAGCAAATATGTACAATTACAAATTTACAGACTGAATTGATTTTATTATAACTCATCGATTTCAGCTAGATTTCCTCTGACGGATTCAGTTTTTTTTGACATCTGGCTTAACTGCCTAAACTAAATCTGAAACACTTATGGTATTCATAATTAGCGCGAATCTATTTACTTTGAAATAACGTCGCAACTAAACTGACCGTTACAAATCCAACAGTTTTCCTCAGTGTTTGCTCGACGACTGTGGTCAGTCACGTTTATTTTATACCACTTTCTCTTAAAAAAAAAGGTAAGAAAATTGTTCAAAATAATTATGTTTGATTCCAGTATTTCACAAATAGTCTATTTTGTGACATTGCTTACAAAACCTAACGAATAACTCGATTTAGCGTGGCATACTGACGTTACGTTGTTTAAAGTTGGTCAAAACTAAAAGGTTACCAAGTTTCTTATGTCAATCTAATGTAACTTATAACGTTAAATTAAGGATCAGTTCACTTTGTTGTCTTTAAATGTTTTCAAAAACTGATGATCAACTCAATGAATCTTGACAAAATCAGTTTTCTAAATGCTTAATTGTTCTCTCTCTCTAGTAGTCTATGTATACCTAACGTTATATATGTTTATTATTTGCTTTACATATTTTCTATAAAGAGCTATGGATGCAGGTGATTCACCATTCACACAATCTGCAGACTGTGCACAGGTAAGTAAAAACGGTAACATGCATTAATGCTGGGGTGTTAAAAACAAATATTGCCCCAAGTCATAGGAATTAATCCCTATTTAACTCGATCGGCAATCATTTAGTCTCTCAAACTGTCCACAGTTATATGGTGATGGGTGAGTAAGAAGTGTTGAATCAGGCATGTGTTATCTGGTCACACATGTAGGTGGCAGGTGAAAAAAGCGTAGGATTGACCTTGTGCGATGTGGAAAATGTATAAAGTTACATGATCTCCTCGCAGACTTATATAAGAGTTGATCATGAGATTATCATTCTAATTAAGAAATTGTTTACAACAGGGATGGGCAGTAGGTTATGATATGTATTACATATATATTTTAAACACAAAAAAGTATTTTGTCATTTGTATTTGATAGGGTTTATTAAAGTGGCTTAATATTTTGTATCAAAATACTTTAGTGTCTAGTGTTTTTTTTTTTTTGAAATACTGCAAAATACTTTGTAAGAAGTCCACATTGGTGCTTTCTCAGTTATTTGCCAAGACTTGAGATAAGACGAAAACAATGCTGAAGAAGTTGATCAATGCTTGGAATATGGATGGAAATTATGCATCACATATAAAAAATGGTAGGAGACAGATAGAAAGGGTAGATTAAGGAGCAGGTCAAAAAAAAGACAGGAAAATAACAAGACCAACAACATAAAAAAAAGTCCTTTAGTGGCAATACCTCCAATACTTCATTAGCTGTTTCAAATGACAATTGATGATCTGCAGGTGCTGTTTAGAGTTAATTACAAACTTTGACATAGTTTATCAGTTTGAGACAAAAATATTGAGTAATACTCCACAGACTGGTCGAAAATTTCCAACTTAGGTTTTATGGCAGCAAAAACTGCAATTTTTCATATCATCACCTTAGAATTATAAGGTTCTATCTGACATTTTTGTCCAAATTGAGTTAGTCACATATTCTTATTAAATGACAACTTATTTACATTGTGTGATATTTTTTTCTAGGTTGTTTATGTTAAAAACTTTATTTTTTAAAAAACAAAAAAGTTTTTTCCTACAAAGTCGAATCCTGGCTTGGCTCTATGGTTCTTTCTCTAAGCCAATCAGCATTTCGAATGCATGCACGAAGGCCAATTAGGATCAGCTTTCTTTTACATTCCACCGGTCTGCTCCATTGACAGCGGGAAAGACCAGAAAGAAACACAAAATCAGAGACGGCTAAATAATGCCGCACCACAAAAAATTGAGCAGAAACCTGAAACGGAAAATGTGATGATTAAGAAGGTTTGCGGAGAAATTTCATGCTTATAAAAGAAGAGTATTGTATTTTGTTGCACTTGTGGCTGCTGTATTTTTTAGTTTATTTACTGTTAACACTTTAAATTGAGGTATTTGGTATTTTATTTTAAAGTCCATTCCAATGTGTTGTTGCCCATCCCTGGTTTACAAAAAAGCTAACAAAGCATTTTTAAACTTTTTTCCCCCCAAAAAAACTCTCCAGATTTTTCCGCAGGCGTCATCAGCTACTGTCAAAGAGCAAAATTCTGGGGATCTGCCAGATTCTACCAATACACATAATGGCGACTTTCTAAAAGTTGGAAATGAACAACAGAAATCTGAAGTCGTGGAATCCTCAAGAAATATGTTCAGCAATACCAGCGCAGTCCCTTTCAGTGAGAAATTTCAAAGACATGTTTCATATGTACAGTGGCCCTCAAATAGTTTTTAGCATATGTAAGTCACATATAAAAAGGTACCATATGTATAATGTTGCAAAATGACAGTTGTCAAATGTTACCATTAACAACAAGGAGTGTTGTGTTTTTTAAATTGAGATTTTATAACCTGAGAGATTAATAAACAGGCTTTCCATTGATGTATACTTTGTTAGAATTTGACAATAGTTGTCCAATTTAATTGAAAATCTAGAATCTGAGGGTTCACAAACATAAAAAAAATATTTGTCTAAATGGAAATCTTAGCAATGCACATTACTAATCAAAATAGAGTTATTAAATATTTATTTTTACTAAATATCTTCATGGAACATGATCTTTACATATTCAAATGATTTTCGTTTTAAGAGAAAAATGGATAAGTTTGACGGTAACACTTTACAATAAGGTTTATTAGGTAATGCATTTACTAACATGAAATGATCATGAACAACACTTGTACAGCATTTATTAATCATAATTGAACATTTACTAATGCATTATTAACATCCAAGTCCATGCTTGTTAACATTAGTTAATGCACCATGAGTTAACATGAACTAACAATGAACAACTGTATTTTCATTAACTAACGTTTATTAACATGAATATATACTGTAGTGAATGTATTGTTCAATGTTTGTTCATGTTAGTAAATGCATTACTTAACATTAACTAATGAACCTTATTGTAAAGTGTGACCAGTTTGACCCATAGAATGTATTTTTGCCTGTTGCAACTTGATACTGATTTTGATTTTTTTTTAACTTTTATTGCAATTACTACTACATATGTTTTTCTGGTCAAGCTTTTGTGAACTGGATGACTAATATACACTACCTGACAAAAGTCTTTTCATCGATCCCAGTTGTAAAAGCACCAAATAATAATGACTTGATGTCTAGTTCATTATTTGGAAAAGTGGCAGGAGGTAGATTTTTCAGATGAATCATCTGTTGAACTGCATCCCAATCATCACAAATACTGCAGAAGACCTATTAGAACCCGCATGAAGCCAAGATTCTCTCCGATATCAGTCAAGTTTGGTGAAGGAAAAATCATGGTTTGGGGTTACATTCAGTATGGGGGAGTGCGAGAGATCTGCAGAGTGGATGACAACATCAACAGCCTGAGGTATCAAGACATTTGTGCTGCCCATTATGTTACAAACCACATGAGGGCAAATTCTTCAGAAGGATAGGGCTCCTTCTCTTTCTTCAGCCTCCACATCAAAGTTCCTAAAAGCTAAGAAGGTCAAGGTGCCCCATTATTGGCCAGCCCAGTCACCAGACATGACCATTATTGAGCATGTCTGGGGTAAGTTAATGGAGGAGGCATTGAAGATGAATCCAAATAATCTTGATGAACTCTGAGAGTCCTGCAAGAACGCTTTCTTTGCCATTCCAGATGACTTTATTAATAATTTATTTGAGTCATTGCAGAGATGTATGGATGCAGTCCTCAAAGCTCATAGGAGTCAGACACAATATTAACTCTTTTTCCACTGCACCATGGCTTTATATTCTATACTGTACATTACTTCTGTCAGACCTTACTGTCCTAAATAAATAATTAAAAATCAAGGCATGATCAGGTTTTATTTTGGTAAAACAAGCATAATCTTGAGGCCTTTGCCTTTCATATAAGCCACTTCTGATACCAAATGATTCACTAGAAGACTTTATTATTTGTTGTTCCTAAAACTTGGATAGGTGGCAAGACTTAAGGTAATGTAGACTTCCGGTTATGTCGCCTTTGGTATAGACGTGAGTGCGATCAGCTCCCTTTAACTTTTTATTTCTTCTTTACAAACCTCGTTGGTTTAGAACTTTTTGGCAACCTACATTTATTTACTTTTCTCTCTTAGAGTACGTAGTATTAAATTTTCACTTAACATGTCGAAAGGAAAGGGCAAACAGGTGGAAAAAGATCGTGAAGCGCCGTCCTCGCCTAGCTCTGGTGTCACGCTAGCCGAAATTAGCGCCCTGCACGAGGAGCTCAGAGCCTCTCTGGCCGCGGATTTTAAAGCCTCTTTTGAAAGCTTGGACAGTAAGTTGGAGAATATTAACTCCACAGTCGCGGCTCACGACCAGCGCATCAGTTGCCTTGAATCGGGACTCGCGGAGGTGACCCAGCACCTTGAACACCTGGAGACCGCGTGCGCCGGCCTCACTAAAGAAAATGAGTGGCTGCGGTCTAAAATGTCAGACCTAGAGGGGCGCAGCCGGCGGCAGAATATTCGCATCGTGGGGCTCCCCGAGTCAATCGAGGGACCGCGACCAACTAACTTTTTCTCCGAAATGCTTGCTGAGGTATTTGGCGATCAGATTTTGGCGTCACCGCCTGAACTGGACAGAGCGCACCGAATTCCCGCTCCCAAACCTGCCCCAGGTCAGAGACCGCGCCCTGTGGTTTTGCGGTTTCACCGTTACCAGGTGAAGGATTTGGTGGTTCGTGAGTCCCGTAAAAAAGGAATTTTGACCTTTCGTAATCACAAGATTCGGATATTTGAAGATTACAGCCCAGATGTCCTAAAGCTGCGCAGTGAATTCAAAGATGCCATGGCGGAGCTATACAAGCGCGGACTCAGACCTGCTCTTCTCTTTCCAGCTAAACTACGCATCACTCTACCGAACGGTGAGAAACTATGGCTGCTGACAGCTAACGAAGCCAACAACTACATTCGGAACTTAGACGTATAGTAGTTCACCTCTATGCTTTGGACGATGACATGACGTGACATAAACCCATCTCTTGTCATAAACAGCTTGGCGCTTTTTTTTCCCCTTTTTTCCGTAACACTCATGCCACTTCAAGGAGTTACTACTGGGTGACTAACGTTATTCGATGTACTCTCACAGAAGTTTGTTCGTCGAGATGCAATGTGAATTTTTTTTTATTTTTCTCTTTTTTTGACAATTCTATTATTGCTTTTTGATGAAAATGGTGACTCGTTCTTTTCACCTTTAATATTTTTCATGGACGATGATATATCATCGTGTTCGGGGATAAAGACTTGTTAAACTGTATACAATGTTTGATACCAACATACGATTACGTCATAGTTCAAAATATGTTTAATTAATCTATTTTTAAGTCAGTTATTCATACGGTTGTATGTAGTAGTGGTACAAATACAACTATGAGGTTGTGTGGTAAAATATGGGGAGGGATTGTATAAAGGAAGAAGGAAGCTTGCAACAGTGTTGGTTGGAGATATGTTTGATGTAGATGTTCTTGCCTACATCACTTGTTGGAGTTGCGTGTGTGGGTTAGGAGGGTGGGGGCGGGTTGGTGTTTGTAGTTGTGTGTTTCTTTTTTTTTTTTTTCTCTTTCCCTTTTCTGTTCTTTTTCTTCTTATGTTTTTTTTTTTTTTTTTTTTTTTTTTTTTTTGCGGGGACCAGAGAAAATTTGTGACAACTAGTTTTTAATGTCTCCTGTGTTCAGTGGGACACCTACTGGTGTACTTACATTCTCCAGCTGGAATGTCAAAGGGCTTAACTCACCTATAAAACGTAACAAAGTTCTCAACCACTTGAAGCAGTTAAACACTAAAATAGCTTTTATCCAAGAAACTCATCTTACAAGTGCTGATCACTTAAAAATTAAAAAGGACTGGGTAGGTCAGCTGTATCATTCCTCGTTTTCCAGTAAGTCACGAGGAGTGGCTATACTTATACATAGATTAATTCCATTTTCTGTATCTAAAGTAATTTCTGATCCAAATGGACGTTTTATCATTATTACTGGCCACATTAATGGTATTCATCTGGTATTAGCAAATATATATGGACCAAATTGGGACAATGAAGTTTTTTTCAAGAATCTTTTATTTTCCCTTCCTGATTTAAACACTAGCCAACTTATTTTAGGAGGAGATCTTAACTGCTGCCTGAATCCTACTCTAGATTGTTCTTCATCAAAACCCAGAGCTATTTCAAAATCAGCAAAAACTATTGAATCGTTTATGGAACAATATGCAGTTTCTGATGCCTGGCGTTTTCTAAACCCTAACGCAAAACAGTTTTCTTTTTTTTCACCTGTCCACCAAAGCTTTTCTCGGATTGATTATTTTCTCCTTGATAATAAATTAATTCCATGTATCAAGAATTGCTCCTATAGTCCTATTGTGATATCTGATCATGCTGTGCTTACATTGGATCTATCATTTCCTTGTGGGACAACTCCTAGGTCTTTCTGGCGCCTAAATACTCTATTACTTAATGACCCAGATTTTGTGCAAATTATCAACGATCGGATTGACCTTTTTATTTCTACAAATGTCACCCCTAGCATTTCAGCTAGTATTTTATGGGAAGCTTGTAAAGCCTTTCTGAGGGGAGAAATCATATCTTATTCAGCACAGCAGAGAAAAAGGGCATCTGAACAGAAGTCCTCTTTAATTAAATATCTAGCGAAGCTTCAGTCCAAAATGGAAACCTCACCAACTCCAGATTTGTCTAAAGAAATACTTACAGCAAAAACTGAATTTGACCTGCTGACAACGAATGAGGCCACTGAAGCTCTTCATAAAAGCCGTTATAATTTCTATGAATTTGGCGATAAACCTAGTAAACTACTAGCACACCAGCTACGCCAGTCCTCTGCTCTAAACCATATAACTCAAATTTCAACTTCTTCTGGACCCACAACTGACCCACTTCTCATTAACAACCAATTTAGAAATTTCTACAGCTCCTTGTACACCTCAGAAAGCCTGAACGAAGAATCACACCTTGATAGTTTTTTTCATAATCTTGATATTCCCCTTATAGATCCTGACTTGGCTTTAAAATTGGATGATCCCATCACTCTCGATGAAGTTAAGACAACACTGAGCCTTTTGCAAAGTGGAAAGAGCCCAGGTCCTGATGGTTTTCCAGCTGAATTTTTTAGAACATTTTCAGAGAAATTATCACCTCTTATGCTGAACATGTTTAATGAATCTTTTAAATCTGGTATACTTCCACAAACTTTACGCCAAGCCTCCATCTCCTTAATTCTTAAAAAAGATAAGGACCCCCTTCAGTGTAATAATTATCGTCCTATTTCTCTACTGTGTGCAGATGTAAAAGTACTTGCTAAGATACTAGCATGTCGCTTGGAACCACTACTACCAGCTATAATCTCCCCAGATCAGACTGGTTTCATTAAAAATAGGCAGTCTTTTCACAACATCAGACGTCTCTTAAATATTCTTTACACTAGCCCACATAAAAAGACTCCAGAGTTAATTATATCCATGGACGCTGAAAAGGCTTTCGACAGAGTTGAGTGGGATTTTTTATTTTACACTCTTAAAAAATTTGGAGTGGGTGATTATTTTATATCTTGGATAAAGCTTTTGTATACTTCCCCTTTAGCCTGCGTACGCACAAATAATTACTACTCAAAATACTTCCCTCTTGGGAGAGGAACAAGGCAAGGATGCCCACTCTCCCCTCTTCTGTTCGCTCTGGCTATCGAACCTTTGGCCATTGCCCTTAGAGGCAGTTCAATGTTGGGCATCACTAGGGGGGGAGTTGACCATAAATTATCCTTGTATGCAGACGACCTTTTGCTGTTCATTGCTGACCCGGCCAGCTCTATCCCAGTGGTGCTTGCATTGCTAACAGAATTCGGCAAAATTTCAGGCTACAAATTAAATCTGACTAAAAGTGAAGCAATGCCTATTAATAATGCTGCCTCTGAATACCCTTTATCTTCCTTGCCATTTAAGGCCACTTTACACAGCTTCAAATACTTGGGTGTACAGGTGACAAAAAAATTTGAAGAGCTGTTCGACCAAAATTTTTCTCCATTGCTTAGTCGTCTCACACATGATTTTCGCCGCTGGTCTCTTCTCCCATTATCAATGGCAGGCAGAATCAGCTGCGTAAAGATGAATGTACTCCCTAAATTCTTATACCTTTTTCAGTGTATTCCAATTTTTATCCCAAAATCTTTTTTTGCTACATTAGATAGTTCTATCTCTCAATTTTTGTGGAATGGTAAGACCCCGAAGATTCGAAAGGACATTCTACAGAAACCTAAGGGCTTGGGTGGGATGGCCCTCCCTAATTTTTTGTCTTATTATTGGGCTGCGAACATACGATCCTTATTATATTGGAAAAATAAAAAAAATCTAGACGGTCCCCCAGCATGGTTAAATATTGAGAACGCCTCATGTAGATCTTCGGACTTAAAAGCTCTCCTCTGCTTTCCCATCACGCTATCTCCACTTAAATACACTGATAATATAATTGTGAAAAACAGTCTTAAAATTTGGATTCAGTTTTTACGTAACTTTGGCTTTCAATCTACCCCTTTAACCGCCCCAATACATCTAAACCCATTGTTTTCTCCATCTATATTGGATGGAGCATATGCCTCTTGGAAGAATCAAGGGATACTCTCAGTAGCAGATCTTTATATCGAAGGTGTTTTTGCCTCATTTGACCAACTGAATGCATTGTATAACATTCCGAGAAATCATTTTTTTAGATATTTACAAGTACGTGACTATGTTCGTAAACATTTCCCTGGTTTTCCCAATGTCCCTCAACTATCGAAGATCGACAATATTTTATGTCTCGAAGCAAGCAGTAAAGGCCTAATCTCTAAACTAATCAGTATTTTTGCAAATTTACAGTCTTTTCCAGGTGACAGTCTCCGCACCAGCTGGTCTGCGGACCTTAATATTGAAATAGATCAAGATACATGGGAGGCAGTTCTGGACAGGGTTCATTCTTCATCTATATGCGCACGTCACTGCCTCATTCAGTGTAAAGTGGTTCACAAAGTACACTGGTCGAAATGTAGGCTCGCACGGATCGACCAAACTATTGATCCAGAATGTGATAGGTGTCATTTGGGTTTAGGTACTTTAACCCATATGTTTTGGACATGCCCAGCTCTTTCCTCATTTTGGGGCTCAGTATTTCAGTCTCTTTCAGCCATTACTTCTATAGATATAACACCATCACCCATTATTGGCCTGTTTGGCGTGATGCCGGATAATTATGCATTACCCACTTACCTTTTAAACTTCGTGGCCTTTCTTACTTTGCTTGCTAGGCGTGTCATTTTATTATACTGGAAGAACCCTCAGCCACCCTCGCATGTACGGTGGCTGAAAGATGTTTTGTATTTTGTAAAACTAGAGAAGATTAGATATTCCCTTCAAAGACCTAACAGAACATTTGCCAATATTTGGGATGCCCTTTCTTTATATGTTAAAACTCTCCAGCTGGATCTAGACTGATCACCTCAACTTTTGATCACAATAGTACATCAGTTTGTAATCTTTCATCACTCGAAATGTAACATTTGAGATTACTGTATAAATGTAGACATCTGCCTCGCATTAATTGTTTATTTCATTTTATTATTATCTTCTTTTTTATTTTAATTTATTTATTCACTTTTTTATCGATATGTTATTTGTATTTATATTTATACATTTTTTTCTATTATTATTTATGTAAGGGTTGTTTGATATGTTTGTAAAATGGAAAAATGTTAAATAAATCATAAAAAAAAAAAAAGACTTAAGGTAATGTAGTCGCAGGAACAAAACTGATCAAGGTCAAGGGTCAAAGGCAGGTTTTGAATCACAAATGGATACAGTTTTGATTAGTTTTTTCCAAACTCTATTGTGTATCACTCTGAATACGTGGACCATTCTTTGATACTTCTAAATATTTTTTTTAAAGTTAAATCTGGTTGCTATTCACTGCCATAAAGAAGTTGAGCAGGAAATCTTTTAATTTCTTCTATTGTAGCGACACAGGATAAGTAAATGATGCTAAATTAGTTTGAGGCCACTGTAGATGATTTTATAAACATTATTGTCGTAAATCAAAATTATTTGCGTAATCATTTCCTTATGTGTTTTTATTGTTATTATTTTAAAGTCTCCATGAGCCCGAACGGTAGTGTCCACTTCATCCCCTGCCAGCAGAGATATGAAAACTTCTCTTCCTGGCCTAGGTCTCCCGTGACGCAGTTTGCTGTTCACTCCAGGAATGGCACTTACATCGTCTCTAACAATCAGGGCCAAGGTAATGACGTCATGGTTTAAATCATCATTTAGCTGAGATCATGGCATTTTATAAATACCGTTATTAGGATATTCAGACTAGTAAAACGCATTCATAATTACAATCTTGTAATGTACAACTTGCTGCTGTATTACATACAATGTTTAGGACTCGATAGTGTTGCCATAGAAATACATAATTCTGAGGCTAAAGACGTGAGCGGCTCTAAACAGAATGTGATGTCATCTTGAAATTACAGTTATTACAAAATGACATCAACACAGGCAGATATTTTGGAATATTTTTTGGTTCAACAAAAAAATCTAATTTACTACATGACTTTAAGATGACTTTTTTACATAGTGATACATTAAAGATGATTTTAAGCTATTTTCTATAAATTAATCATAGAACTTAAATTATTGAAAATTTAACTACTGAAAATTAAACACACACACACACACACACACACACACACATATATATATTAAATATGGGTTTACATTATAAAATATAAAAAAATGTAATACACTTTTTTCCTTTTTTTGGATCATAAAAATGATATTTGTTCATACTTTTCATTATTTTGCGGACAGTTAAATTCATTAAATATAAATTAGCAAGGATTTTATTTAATGCTTTTTTATTTAATTCTTTATTTAAAGGTTATATTTAACTAATTCAAAAATGTAAATGTATATATGTGTGTATATATTTTAAAATGTAATTTATTCTTGTAATAGAAATTGAGTTGTTAGCAGCAGTTTCAATCTTTGTTGTCACATGATAGTTCATGAATCCTTCTGTAGTCTAAAACATCCAGAAAAATTGGGTACAGTGTACTCTATTAATATAAAGAAATTTTTGGTGTTCAGGCTTTTTTTTAAAAGAGTAATATACATTTTAAAATAGAATATACAGTTTTTAAAAATATTTTCATTAACAAAAAATTGAAAACAACCACATTTATTTTTTAAAATGCATTTTTAAACCAAGCCTTGCCATGAAAAAACAATGTTTTCACCTAAATAGCAAAACCCATATGCTGTTTGTGTAGACTTCTAATTTACAGAACTGTTAAAATACTCAAAAATGTCTCTGTCAACATTTTCAAACAATTTATTTGATTTACCAAAGTCACACAAGTGCCACTTCACATCTGTCACATCCGTAACGGAGGAATGTCACATCCATAACGAAGGTTTTTCCTCATAATATATATATATATATATATATATATATATATATATATATATATATATATATATATATATATATATATATATAGTCTTGATTAGTATTATTTTTTTGGGGTTGGACGATTTGACTCACAGAATTTCCACAAAGTATGTTGTATATCGTAAACTGCCACACTTTTTTGGTCACATCCATAACGCATATTTTTATTTCCCTAATTTAAAGTATAAATCATGTTTACAGTAATACACAGTAATTACAATTGATTATTTTATGATCCCTTAACTCTGTGGCTTGAAACAGATGTTTGCATATACCGCATATATAGTTGAAGTCAGAATTATTAGTCCCCCTGTTTATTTTTTCCCCAATTTCTGTTTAATGTAGAAAAGATTTTTCCAACACATTTCCAAACATAATAGTTTTAATAACTCATTACTGATAACTTATTTATTTTATCTTTGCCATGATGACAGTAAATAATATTTGACTACAAATTTTTCAAGACACTTCTATACAGCTTAAAGTGACATTTAAAGGCTTAACTAGGTTAAATAGTGTTAACTAGGCAAGTTATTGTAAAACATTGGTTTGTTCTGTAGACTATCAAAATAAAATTAGCTTAAAGGGGCTAATAATTTTGACCTTAAAATGAATGTAAAAAAATAAAAAACTGCTTTTACTCTTGCCGAAATAAAACAAATAAGACTTTTTTTCCAGTAGAAAAAATATGGTCAGACATACTGTGAACATTTCCTTGCTTTGTTAAACATCATTTGGGAAATATTTAAAAAAGAAAAAAAATTTCAAAGAGTGGTTCTGACTTCAACTGTATGTTCTTTGTGAATTCATATTTCGAGTTTTTACTTCTGACAAATGTCACATTAATAACACTGGAATTCCTCAGTCTTTAATGAAGTTTGATCTATTTGATGCATCCTTGATTAATACATGTATGAATCAAGACATCATAACTAAACATATAAGCTAAATAACAAAATGACACTGTATATAATGTATCATATATGTTTAAACTCATAATAGAAAGTCCTATGCACAGGAAGCTTTTCAACAAGCTTTTGTAGTCCAGCTCACTGTCTGAGATGAGAATGGCGGAGGAGGAGGGAGGGAGGGAGAGAGAGAGAGAGGGAGGGCTGGCTCCGCTAGCCACTGCGTTACTGACATCAGGAGGCTAATGATGTCATAGTGATGTCAATGGCCCCGACAGTGACTGCACACTTAGCTTGTGGTTTGGCCGGCATTGCATTCTGACAGCAGAGAGATACAGGCTGACTTTCAGCTCTCTATACATGGCTGTGACCGGAGATGAGACAGAATCAGGTACGTCTGCTATGTTTTTGTGCGGATTGTTTTGTGCTTTAACATTGGGAAGTTGGTTTGAATAGTTTGAAATACTTCGGTAGATTTGTTTGGGTGTTGTTAGTCAGAGATTTCATGCTCAAACAAAACTTTGAAGAAGGAAAAAGACATCAGACCTGACTCTGGAATCATTTTTCCCCATTATATTCCCACAGTGAATCATCTCTGCGGCATGCAACAGGCTGAAAGAATGACATTTTTCACAATTTTTGGCTTTCTTTATAGTTCGCTTATTTTTTTCAGCACCTCTCTCTCTCTCTCTCTCTCTCTCTCTCTCAAATGCGTGAACTGCGCTGCCCACTCAAAGTGCAGCCGACGTCATCTTGTTTCCTGGAATTGTACACCAGCAGGAAAATGTAAATGCTGAACGGCAAATGAAATGTACATTGACGTCATTCCAGAGTCATGTTGTGATCTCAGGCCGAGCAGATTATTCATCTCTCAGACTGGAGCACGGTCTCCACGGAGACCAGATGAATCATGTACAGAAATCCTCTGCACTGATCATAAGCTTTGTAAAACTGTTTCATTTGTCTCAATTAAGAGAAAACTTTTGATCCTGCAAGTCCCTCATGTGACCTGCCGCTCATTTTAATTTGCGACCGTGAGCTCATAGTTTGTGGCTACAGGGGGAAATTGAATCACTAAAGCTTTCATAATGGCAGGATGGTCGCACGTTGAACCATGGATGAATATTTTATTAGTGTGTAATTCAGTTTATAACCACTCCATGAGCAGATCTGTGTATGATCTACGTCCGTGCCGGACTCAGAAAGAGCTAATCTCCACTGGATATTAATTGTCTGCTTATGGTCCTTGCAGACATTTGATTCGGTTGAACTTTAGGTTTGTTTACATGGTGATAGTCAAACAGAGCTTTGTGTCAGTGCGATCTTATTTAATCTATATAATTTAATTAAATCTATTCACTATTTTAGTTAATGCTTTTAAGAACGTTGAAGTGTATTGATACATTCTTGCTTGAAATTTGAGACAAATGCCAATACGTCATTGCAGATTAACCACACTGATTACATTTGCTGCTGGAGATTAGCAGTTGCAGTTGTCAACCACAATGACGTCTAAATGTCACCACACTGATATGTGATATGTGTTGATTTTACCAGGCTCGGTCGCAAAGTTTTGATCACATTTTTTTCCATAACAAATAGGTCACTATTAGTGTTATGATAACAAAAAAGATTGAGTAACTCATTATACTAAATTTCACTAAAATAATTTGATGTTTTTGTTAAGTAAAATATTAACTTAGCTATGCAGTGTGTTTATTTATTGATAGATAGATTGGTTGGTTGATTATTTGGATTGATTGATTGATTGATTGATTGATTGATTGATTGATTGATTGATTGGTGTTTGTTGATTGATTGGTTGGTTGATTGGTTGATTGGTTGGCTGATTGATTTGTTGATTGATTGATTGATGTTTGTTGATTGATTGGTTGGTTTGTTGATTGATTGGTTAAATGATTGGTTTGTTGATTGATTGATTGAATGAATGATTGATTGGTTGTTCGTTGATTGATTGGTTGGTTATTGGTTAGTTTTTTGGATGATTGATTTGTTGATTGAATGATTGGTTGATTGAATGATTGATTGATTGATTGATTGATTGATTGGTTAATTGATTGGTTGGTCAGTTGATTGATTGGTTGATTTATTGGTTGATTGCTTGGTTTGTTGATTGATTCATTGATTGGTTGATTCATGGATTTTTTGATTGATTGATTGATGTTTGTTGATTGATTGGTTGGTTGGTTTGTTGATTGATTGATTGGTTTAATGATTGGTTTGTTGATTGATTGATTGATTGATTGATTGATTGATTGATTGATTGGTTTGTTCGTTGATTGATTGGTTGGTTATTGGTTAGTTTTTTGATGATTGACTGGTTGATTGATTGATTGATTGATTGGTTGGTCAGTTGATTGATTGGTTGATTGCTTGGTTTGTTGATTGACTGATTGATTGATTGATTGATTGATTGATTGATTGATTGATTGATTGATTGATTGATTGATTGGTTTGTTCGTTGATTGATTGGTTGGTTATTGGTTAGTTTTTTGATGATTGACTGGTTGATTGATTGATTGATTGATTGATTGATTGATTGATTGATTGATTGATTGATTGATTGATTGATTGATTGGTCAGTTGATTGATTGGTTGATTGCTTGGTTTGTTGATTGATTGATTGATTGATTGATTGATTGATTGATGGATTGGCTGATTGATTTGTTAATTGATTGGGTGGTTGATTGATTTATTGCATCTGCTGTGTAAAACATATGCTAGATAAGTTGGCGGTTCATTCCACTGTGGCGACACCTGATGAATAAAGGGACTAAGCCGATGGGAAATATTTTACACATACCATATATTGACATAAATGTTTGACTCATTTCATTGTTTCTTAAGCATGTTCAATCTACTTGATCAATTAATTACTCTGCTTCTCCTAATTCATTTATTCAGAACTGTTGATTTTATGTACAGTATATAACCAAGTACATTATAAGTAACTTTAATTAAATTACCTGAAAATGAAAAGTAGAACCTTACTTGATTTTTTTTTCAAACAAAATGAAATACAATTACAGTAACTGGTTACTTTGTTAACAATTACACCTAACATCATGTGTGGGCCTAACCGTAATATTTTGTCTTACATGCATAACCATTCATATATATATATATATATATATATATATATATATATATATATATATATATATATATATATATATATATATATATATATATATAATGCATATATTTTAGTATGCCTTTAGGGTCCAAATACTTTCTGAGGTACTTGTAAATATAATCAGCATAGCTGTAATGTCCAGCATAATGTAACCATAAAAATAACCACAACAAAGCACTCCCTCTGCAACAAAGAGCTTGTTCTCTGTGCCAAAAATGCAAAGTAAACTGTTCCTCTGTAAATGAATGTGCTTGTGGGTTTTTTGCAGCCACCACTGGAGGTATGTCAGGATATCAGATGTCCTCTCCTGCATCTGGTCTTTCCCAGGTCATGGACAGCTCACCCGACTCTCTGCCCAGCCCTCAGCTTCTGGCAGAGGAGGCATCACGCAAAAGGGAACTCCGACTGATGAAGAACAGGTAATGCTCAGACACCTTTCTCATTCTACAATCGACAGTAATTCTTATAACAGCTCATTCTTTCTGCATGCTAAAAAAAGCTAAAATTTGTTGTTCATTTTCTCTCCCTTAAGACAATCTTAGATATAGGTTAATATTTAAGATCATTTTTTATATTTAGTGGTCCTTTGTGATTTATAAAATGCAAGTCAATGGCACTTTTGATAGTAAACAAAACATATACAGGCAAAACTAAATTAGTGCCTAAATATAATAAACTCGCATGGTTTAGAAAATGTATGTATAGGCTGCATAATCCAGGAAAATATAATATTTATGAACGATACAACGGTTTTAGGGTGGTTCGAAAGACCCACCCCTCACTGACAAAGGTGCAGAGTTTGTCCCATACACAAGCTCATTTGTCATATTTTGACTGCTATGCCATAATAAATTGTGAAAATAGCTATCAAAGAAGGCTTTAAGACCAAGTGGAATCCTCTTTTGGCTGTTGCCTCAGCGTGACTGAAAGGTGAATGTGCTGGCCAGTTTGAGTTTTCCTAATATATGACAATAGCTAGTTTTTTTATTTAAAACTTGAGCAGCATCCTTTTTTCTGATGATATACTGTATGATGTAATAATTTTGTATTTGAAAAATAAGTATTATTCTCATATTTCTTTTCTTTTAAATCTTTAGGTTTTTGGTACATCACAACATGTGGTTGATGACCATCTGGCAAAGTATTCCAGCAAAAAAATAGTGCTTAAAAAGTATTTAAACCTCATAATTAAATAGAAAATGAGGCTAATAACGGCAAAAGGTCCATATTTTAAGAAAAAAAGAACCAATCCTTTCACCAGGCTGGCTACGGACCTGTTCTGTCTCTTCATCTGATTGAATTTCAAAGGCAGCATATATCTTTCATTGGTTTCAATTTCCCACAATCCTGTTCGTTTCAGACAGTTTAACTAAAAAAACATGGCATCTCTAAGTGCCACATGGGTGTCTTTTTGTATGTAATTTTTTTTTTAATTCAAAAGTATTTTTATTGAACATATTAGATATGAAACATTATGTATAGCTTTTCACTTTTACTTTTTTTTACACAACAAACAAACAAAACCTGTCGCACACATAAACATTTAGGTTCTATAAAAATATATAAATTATATTAAGATGAAATACAAATAAATAGTAATATTAAGTAAAACATATGTTACCCTTATATATAAGGGAAGGAAAGGAAAAAAAATAGAAAAAAAACAAGGAAAGGTTCTACTCTTCTAAAATGACTGAGGGGTTCATTTTCTTTATGTGATTTAAAACATAAAAACATATCAGTACGGCCTCCTACAGTATATCGTATTTTTCTAAGGTCAGGTGGTGTATAAGTTCCATAAGCCATTGCTTAAAGGTTGGAGGAAGTTTTTCCTTCCATTTCAGCAATAGTAATCTTCTAGCTAAAAGCGTAGCAAAGACAATCACATTTATCTTGCTTTTGTTAAAACATAAGGACAGTGGTGAGATCCCAAAAATGTAAATTATGGCCTCAGGTTCTATATAGGTATTTAATGCGTCCGAGAGAAATGTAAATATTATCTGCCAGAAATCCTTTAATTTTGAACAAGTCCAAAACATATGAGATAGAGCAGCTGGCTCAATGTTACATCGGTCACAATTAGGTTCTATATTCGATTTAAATTTAGCTATAGTTTCACTTTGGACCAATGTAGTCTATGTACTACTTTAAATTGTATAACTCTATGTTTTAAACAAATTGAAGATGAGTGGATATTGTCTTAAACCTATTAAATGTACATTTGTGACCAATGTTATTTTTTTATGGTATATTTTAGAGAGAGGTTATTAAGCAAATATTTTCCTTGTTATTATCCTCAAAACTCTCTCTATTTTGCTGTAGATGATTATATTATTAGGCTGTCTCAGAAGTCTCTGAAATCAGTTTTACGAGGTGTCTTCATAAACAAACAACAGGGCAGCTAAGTCAGCTTTCTGGTGCAACTGAAAGTAGGTGTTGACTGGCATTTCATGAATCACCAAGGGCCACATTTTACAAGAATCTTTAACGTTTTGCTGAAGGAATTAGTTACCCACGTTTTTGAATAGCCTAAAGCAGGTCGCACACCAGAAGCGCTGCTCGGCGCCGCGACACGGCGCGCACATGACAGTTTAAAGTATCACACACCAGACACGCACATTCGAATGATATTTAACATGAAACTAATCAGATGGCGCTCTGTGGCGCGGCTGAAAAATGAACTGCGTCCTGAGCCGTGGACGGGCGCCGCCGACAGCCGCCGACTTGTGGCGCCAGTGTGTGTATCCTGATAGAAACCTATGTTTAGAATTTTAAAATGCGTGGCGTTGCGCGGCGCACTGCCGAGCGACGCTTCTGGTGTGCGACCTGCTTTAGGGTAAGAAAATTAACAGTAACATTTATTTTGCCATAAATTATCCCTGCGCATGTTAATGTTCTTTATTTGCATGCAGAGTAGGGCTTCATTGTTTGATGAAACGTCCCTTCATCATGCTTGTTTAGTCTTGAGAGTGTCAAGCATGTGCTAAAACCTGTTTTTTTTCATGATGATGCTTGAGAGAGAGTGGAAAAGCTCAACCTCAACTAAACAAGCACTCATTCAAAACCCAGAGTTTTGCTTTCACAAGCTTGCCCGGATGATGTTCTGCAGTTTTAACTCTCATGAACTGGGACCTGTAAACACAATGTAAGATTTACAGTATTGACGCTCACCGAGCCTCTCTGTTGTTGCTTCCAGGGAAGCTGCCCGAGAATGCCGGCGAAAGAAGAAAGAATATGTCAAATGTCTCGAAAACCGAGTTGCTGTGCTTGAAAAACAAAACAAGACGCTCATCGAAGAACTCAAGGCTCTTAAAGACATATACTGTTGCAAAAATGAGTAACACTAAACTAAAGACTGGTCCGACCTTTACAAAGCAAACATGCTTTTCACCCACCCAATGTCCAGCCTAATTGCGTTACAATCGGATAAGCTGACATCTGCTTGGTTATGTCGTCCCGTGTGCGAAAGATGGTGACGTGTGATTGTGTGTGCGCTGGAGGCCTAAGTCAGTGTGATGTGTTGCCCCTGTTGCTTGTGCTCTTTGCAGGACGGCAGCCAAACTGTATAGACGCAGGAAGAGAGACTATGTGCTGGGTTTAGAGACGCGCATCACCTCGATCGAGGACCAGAACCAGAAACTTAAAGAGGAGCTGGACAATCTAAAGAAGTTGTGCTCTCTGGGATGTTCAAATCATAGTAGCACACTGGATGCTGCTATTTGATTTCTATTTAACAGTGGAATATTTTAGTCGTGTTTTGTTCAAATCTTTTGGGAAAACTGAACCAGATACCAGCACTGCCTATGCGTATACAGTTAAAAACAAAAAGATTTCATAATGACAATTGGATGATATATTCAAAATAATTACTTAGTTGACAGATCTATTTTAAGTAAGTGTAATTGAATATTTAAGTACACAAATACACCAGCTCCGAAACTAATATGAGTATAGTTACTGCATATATTTCTTGAATTAAATGTAGGCTGCAGAGATAGGTTGTATATATTAACAAATAACAGTATTTTGTGTTCTTTTGGTTGTGTTTATGGCATATTAATCAAATAAATGTGCCAAATTCTCTTAAAAACAATAACCAATATATTCTTGAAACCTTCCTTGTGAATACTTTTTAAGTCACACAGTCCTTCAGAGTCTCCATAGAGACTATCAGCACAAATTTATCTGTTTACTGTCTCGCATATTTACATAGCCTTTGTTCAAATAAATTGATCTAGGACTCCACTTGATGACATTTTGGCGTTGTTACTTTATTATGAAGACTTTAATAATAACTGTTTATTTATTTATTTAGGTAAACGTTTCACAGCAAAGTCATAAATTACTGTGACGTATACAGAATTACATTTAAATGTTATCTCTATTTCCAATCACTTACAGGGAGTGTGGGGTAAAATTACTTATGAAAGTACTGCATTACAAAAGGGGTTCCCAATCTTTTCTGTGACCCCCAAAATACAATGCCAGTGGTTATAGATATGCAATATAATCCTTGCACACAACAGTGCACACATACCAATAGGCCCAAGTTTATTCATTAATTAAGTTTGAAGAACACCACTCGGAGATCATCCTCCATGTTCAGATGTGGCCTGTATTAATTTTTAATGTACATAAGTGCTGTAAAGGTGTCAGAAAGTTTAACCTGGTGCCATAAAATCAGTGTGCTGCATTTGACACTATTTCTGTGTCTTTCATATGACGTAATCACCACAGGGGTCACAACAACAACAACAAAAATCGAAAGGCTGATGGCTTTTTATTTGCATGTTGTTTTGTACTGTTTATTATTAACATGCTAACAATGTTGCTATTAACTACTATTTTGTTCCTCAGTAGGTTGTGGATACAATATGGTCATTCTAATAGTATAATAAAATAAATTAGATTTTTGGTAATCACCAAGCAACCCCTCCTCATTGTCCTACCACCCGAGAGGGGTCTGGATGCAGACCTTGTGCAGTGCAATCTGAGCTGCAGCCAATGCTTTTTAATGCGCTCACCTAACCCCACCCCTAACCCTACCCATCACAGAGTAGTCACTTGCTTCATTGAGTGCGTTGTGTCTGAGATTGCATCGCTGAGTGATGCAATCTCAGCTTGCATCATAAAGACTGCATCCAGATACTATTGCACCACCCTGCAGGGGGTCCCAACCACCACTTTGGAAAATACTGCATTATAATAGAGTTACTCCCCTAAAAAGGTCATTTTTTTTCAATTCACCTTTATTTGTATAGCGCTTTTACAATGTAGATTGTGTCAAAGCAGCTTCACATAGAAGATTATCGAAACAGTGTCAGTTCAGTTTTTAGTGTTTAAGTTCAGTTCTGTTTAGCTCAGTTCATTGTGGTTTGATAATCACTGAGAGTCCAAACACTGAAGAGCAAGTCCATCGATGCGCAGCTCTACAGGTCCTGAACCATGCAAGCCAGTGGCGACATCGGCGAGTAAAAAACTTCACCAATTGGCGAAAGTGAAGAATTAAAAAACCTTGAGAGAAACCAGGCTCAGTCGGGCACGACCATTTCTCCCATGGCCAAACGTCTTGTGCAGAGCTGCAGTCTAATCAGTCTCATACACTTCACTCCTCCATGACCACCACAGCAGCTGCTCAGGATACAGCCTGGTCTAGGATTATGGAAACTTTGGGATCATCTCATCGCTGGTCTTGGATCGTATCAGTGGCGCTGCATAGTCTCTAGGGGCCTCAGGGTGAGTATCTCCAGGTAGAAATAGAGAATATGTTGCATAACAGTTACTTTTAATAAGTAATGCGTTACGTTACTTTTGAGTTTACTTTTTCTGAACTGGCTGAGGCTTGATCTCTTTCAGAACTCGCAGGATTTTTTTCTTCTTCTTTTTTTTTAAATATAGGAGCTCTGAAATGAATGCACCGTATAGCCTAAACCTTCATTTACCTAAAATGTTATTTACCTAAATAAATAATAGTGTAGAATAAGATCTTCTGGGAACTTCCTGACCCTTGAGCTATACAGGTAGATGCTATATACAGATTAATGAAAGTGTAAAGCAGTGTGTTTGATACTTTTGTTTTTTTTTTTTTTGTCCTATTAGTGAAGTAAAATCACTGTCCATTAAGACAATGCCCCTTTCCCTTTCTTTGATGCATTCAGAATAATAAGAATACATCCATCACAAAAATGTACGGCTCTGCCATCTTGGTTTCTGTCTGTTCCTGCATTCTGTGGGATTCAACGTGACAATGTTCTTTTTAACCCTATAAAGCTGCATGTATCATATTTGATACACAGGTTGCTAAGACATATAATATCAACCTGATACATTTTTGGCTTGAAAACTGTTGAATATAATTTGATACTTGTATTTTGCCTTCTTATGGATTTTCATGACAGTGCAAACAGTGGAAGGGCTTTTTTTATCCTTTCAAAATGGCTGGTCTCATTGAATTACTCACGTGCTTTTTGGCTGGAAACTATTTGCTAATTTCAAGTTGTTATATAAGAATACATTTTTTTATTGTTAATAATTTGATTAAAAAAAGTTTTTTTTTGACTGAAACAATGCATAATTACTTAATAATCAATTCCTTATGTTAATAATTTTGTTGAAATTCATGTTTCGAATTTGATACAACATATAAAAGGTGCTTTATTCCTGAACAATCATGTCCCATTTTTTCTATATCATACCCGCTACAATTCAAACACACAGTATTTGGATGATTTAATTAATCTAATTGGCATTGTGGGTATTTTTACAATAATTGCACCTAATAAAATGTCAAGCTGCAGTGCGCCTTTTTATGTTAGAATGCAGGAGACGGATCATTTTCCAACATGTAGAAACCTGGCAGAGATGAAAGCACTGCTCCAGCAGTCACTACAAATGTCTGTGTAAAGTGAATCTTTGCATGAGCAAGGACTGAAACTGCTACTATGCCTACCCCAAAGTGAAATAATAAAAATGTAACTGTAAAATATTTAATGTAACAATTCAAAGAGGAAAACTGCCTGAAATGTTCTGTTGTCAAAATGTTTGGGGCAAAATAATTTTTTTGTAATTAAAATGAACATTGTTTTGAGCAAAAAGTTTTGGCCTGATGTATCAAATGTGATACAAAATAAATATCATGAAGAAAAAAATAAAAACTTTTTTTTTGGATTTTGCTAGATGGTTTAATAAACATCACAGTCCCAGAAAATTTTAATTTTCTGCCTTTTTTATATTTCAGGGTTTACAGGGTTAATTTAGCTTTTATAAGATAATTCTTTTAACTAAAAGTAATTTGCATAACATTTTTTAAAAAATAAATCAAATATTGTTAGTTAATTATTAAAAGTAATGCGTTACTTTTTTCGTTTCTTAGAAAAGTAATATTATGACATAACTCATGCGTTACCCCCAACACTGGAATAACGTTGATTGTTTATTGATACTGTCTTAATTTAATTTTAATTTCTTATTATTATTCCTGCCTCCTAGACTCAATACATGAACCGTATCATAAAAAACAGCATATCTGGTGCATAAACTAACAATCTTTGCATCTTTTTATTTATTTATTTTTTATTTTTTTATTCAACAGTTGCACATTTTACAAAAATGTAAATCTCCATTATAAACAAAACGAATTGTTCAAATTCCAACAGTGCAGGTGTTTTAACATAAACAAAACATAAACAAAGACACACATCATCACATTTTGCCAGGGGAAGTACTGAGTTACAAAAAGATATCAAAGTGTTTACAAACAATCACAGTTTTTGTAGCTTTTGGATTAAGAGAATGCTTTATTGAGTTGACATATTGCTTGACCTCATTGTTAAAAGCAATAAAAGATGTTTTGGAATTCACAAATTTACAATTATAAATGTAATATTTTGAAAAATGAATGATGAGATTCATAATGAAAGTTTCATCAGGCATAGTCTTAGTTCCGCTGAGGTCACAAAGGCCAAAGAGAACATCCTTCCAAAAAAACTTGAAATATTTCTCAATATTTTCTCCAATAAAGTTGTAAATGTCAGACAAAATTTGGACAAAGGGGCAGTGCCAAAACAATTGGGCAACTGTTTCAATATTCACAAAACCAAAAGTGCACATTACATCAATATCTTTTTGTTGACAATATGATCGTTTGTCGGGTGAAAAATATGAATTATCTTAAATGATATTTCTCTAATTTTATTGGTCAACAGGTATCGGTTGGGTTAGAGCCAGACCTTCTTCCAGTCAATGTTTTGCACAAATTTATTCCACTAACCACATATGGCACTGTGATAATATCTGCTTTTAATAGGAATCTAATTTATTGGAATCAAATTTATCTAGTTTATTGTTCTTATCATTGTTACAGGAAAAACAAATCTTACCAACTGAAGTGTCAGTCAGCGATAATAACAAATTTAGTTGTTTTGTGTTCAATCTTGGTTGAGCTCTAAATAACATGCAGCCACCAGAAGAAATTGCTCCAAAGACTTTGCCAAAATCTCCAGGAGACACAGGAATTGTGTATTCTTCTAAAAACTCGATATATGAGTAAAGACAACCAGCCCTGTTAAATAATTGATCAACAAAAATAATGTTATTATTAAACCAGTAATCAATAAATAAAGATTTGTGTTCATACAGTATGTCTTTGTTGTTCCATATCTGTAATATTTGTTGGGCGAAAGGTTATGCTTGAAAAGGTGAGACTGTGAAAGGAAGGCCTGGCGGTGAAAGGATGACACTTTTTTTTTTTTATCAGAACTTTATCAATGTTGTAATTACAGGTTAGGAAAAAGCTCAACCCACCCAGTTTTGACAGAATATGACAAGGTACAACATTTCAAATAGAGTTATGGTTTTTAAAGAAATGTTTCAACCAATTTACATTAAAATTATTATTAAGAGTACAGAAATCAATCAAGTTTAATGCACCCTTTTCATAGTCATTTGTTAGAACCGACTTCTTCACATGATGAGTTTTATTTTTCCATAAGAAGTTAAAAAGTAGCTTGTCAATCTCAGTAATGTGTTTTTTGTCCACATACAGAGATAGAGCTGGATATGTTACGTGTGACAAACCTTCTGCCTTGTTTTAAACAACAGATACATGACAATATAGTAAACAAAACAATGCCAGGGTGATAGAAAGTAAATAACAACAATACAAAAATAAAAAATAAAATAAAATAAAACAAATATAAACACAAGATATAAATAATTAGCTAAAATTCTTACAAATACAAATAAGCAGGACCTTTATATTAATCAAAAATATTGAAACTAGAGCACAATTGGACAGTTTTAATGGCCTTTCGATTAGCACTATGCTGAATAGTGCAAAAGTAATTTTTCAGTTTCTTATAAAACACAGTAAAACAAGTTTTTTTTGTTGGACAAAATAGACTTATGAATATGAAACTTAATTAACAAAATAAATAGGTTAATAACAAGAACTTATTCATATGTTATATGTTATTCAAATTTTCATGATTAAAATATCCAAAAATTACGTTTTCAAAATGCAGATTAAAATTAAAAAGTACCTCTTTCTTTATAAAAACAGAAGCATCATACCAAAAGCTATATAACCATAGTGCTAAAAGATGTGGGGTACAGTTTCTAAATGCAAAGAACAAAAAGAACATTTTATATCAATTTCCCTTTTACATTTACTGAGAAAATGTTTAATCGGTTGGAATTTATGAATTAGTTTACATTTTTTTTTATGTAACCAAAAATTTGTGAGACAATGACCAAATAGTTTCCCATTTAGGAATTCTTACAAAATTATTCCAATAGGTAATAGCGCTAGGTTTGGAAACAACTTGGTTTAAAAATAGAGAGCGAATAGATTTGTTATTAGACTGTGAGAAACAAACCACACACTGTATTAACCAGACTGATTATGGGCTTATGAATCCAAGTTCCACCTCTAAATAAGGAAACAATATTAGAATTAATTGCAGAGAAAACAAGAGGACATTCTTTGGGAGTTACAGGAAAGTTCAAATGTACAGTACAACCTTCTGCCTTGTTTTGCCTCAGGCATTAATCTCTGTATAGTAGACACGCCCACTCGTCGTGTCTGTCATAATCATTGACTGCGCATGCGCTTTACACAGCCAGCAAGGCGACGCAACGGTCCTACTCCCAGAAGAAAAGTAGGAATCAAAACAGAGGAGTGCCTTTACATAGTAATGCTTTCTGTTGTTATTTTTAATCTACTTTCATAACTACCTCCACAAAGCATTGAAGATATTGACACAGACAAAGAAATAATCAAGAAAGCGTCGAAACTCTTACTTCAGTTTCGCATTCAGACGCAAGCTACTAACTAGCGTAACAACAACCCAAGGTAAGTTAGTTCACTTATTCAGACATTTTGAGCCATAAAATTGAGTTCCTACATTGTAGTGTTCCTGTAACGTTCGTTGACTCTGTATTTACGTAGCTAACGTTTAACGAGTATTGCATAATAGGTTATGACATCATGCTAAACGCTGAACATCAGGAGAAGACCAAATCTAATCTGTTCCATTATCATGAAGTTGGTTTTATATTTGCACATTTGTTCAGTGACAACTCGTGACAAGCTCCCTATATTGTTTACCATGGTACTTTGAATATTCAGCGGTTCTGAAGTCACGTCATGTAAGCATAATTTCAAAACAACATTAGCACTAACGTTACTTATTTGACTGTGAACAATGTTGTGCTTTGATAGTCATTGGCTGCTATTAAGGTTTTATTATTTATAATTTCTGAAACTGTATGTATATTAACAAGGAGAAAGCCAGAATGTGTGAATATAGAACCACCGTTACCTCAATATATGCTCCCTATGTTTCACAATTTTCAAAAGCAAAAATATATTTATAGTATGGACTTGTAGTATTGGATATAATGTTAATAATCATTAAGAAAAACCCTATTTTGATCGGTGTGTGTATTCTGTTACTTTATTTCATTGTTTATTAAAATATGTTTCGTATAACTCACTGTTAACAATACCAATAAATGCACAGTGTTATTAATAGTTTGTTATAACATAAAAAGTATTAGGCCAAGACCACTTACGAATTTAACCATGGTTTTAGTATACAGGGTCTCTGCGAGATCTTAAAAAGTCTTAAAATGGCTTAAATTTCAAAAAACAAATTTTAGACCTTAAGTTGACTGAAATATTGTGTTGTAGGTATTTTAAATTTTGTTCATTTTCAAATCTTTTAATTTTAAACGGGTCTTAATTTTCCATGTAAAGCTATACCTAATTATGTACCCAACATAAGGCATGCATGGGACCATAACAGTTTTTAAGGTATACCGCGGTTTGGAAAAGTCAAAGTTTTAAAACTGTCAAAATTTTCTTCTATACTGTTCTTAAGGTATGTGAAGATTTTTTAAATTGTGTTTTGTGTGTGTTTTTAGGACAACAGTATCTCCAGCAGAAAATATATCAAAAGATGCCATTTTAAATTGTAAAGAAATCTGTTTTAAAAAACAAATGAAGACAGCAGAAGTCAATGATTCGTATTGACATGTTTACTAATGTTTAAAGGGGGAATAAAAGTTCTTGTTTTTTTACCTAGATATTGAAAAAGAATATATTTTAGAGTACTAGTCACAATACTGAGATACTGTGAAACCATGATATTTTTTAACAAGGTTATCATACTGTCAGAATCCTATATCGGCCCTACCTATCGCCTACACTCATCCAATCACTAACAATATATTTCAATAAAAGTTTTAAGAAACATTTATTTATTTACTCTGTTTGCCTATTAATAGGGTTTTAATTATCTTCCTTGTAATAACATTTGTTTTTAATGTTAACTTGGGCTTTAAAAAATATTTAGGGTTTAGCCTTGTGTAAGACTGAAATTTCATTCATTATGGTCTTAAAATATGTCTTAAAATGGTCTTAAAAAGTTCTAAATTTGACTTAATGAAACCTGCAGAAAACCTGGTATAGTTAAAAAATTAACTGTTTGTTTTGGCATGGATGACCATTGGGAATTGTTATAACCGCAGTTTTACTTAAAATGCCATGGTTAAACTATGTTTAGTGTAGCAAAACTGGCAATCTTTTTGTTGACTATGCTTTAACTACAATAACCAGTTTTTATTTTATTTATAGTAAAACCATGGCTGATTTTCAGAATTTATGTTTCCTTAATGACATACCACTCTATGGTCATTTGGGAAGTACATTGCAATTCCCAAAATACTACTATGCAAAATGCTAATAATTTAGTTTATAAGAAAGCACTTCTGTATATTATTTCCACTACTATTCTTTCTGCATTTCTCTTATTATGGATCTATTAGAAATCTTAGAAAGGTTAGAAAGGTTTTTTTCTTCACTCCCATCAGGTGAAGTTTTTTTTCCCTCTCCGCTGTCACTGGCTCGCATGGTTCAGGATTGGTAGAGCTACGCATCGATGAATTTGCTCTTCAGTGTTTGAACTCTCAGTAATGATTAAATCACACTGAACTGAGCTAAACTGAACTGAACTGAACTGAACTTAAACACTAAAAACTGAACTACACTGTTCCAGTTACTATTACCATTTATGTGTAGCTGCTTTGACACAATCTACATTGTAAAAGCGCTATACAAATATACAAATAAGCTGAATTGAATTGAATTGAAATCTTTGATCTGACATATGTTGATTGCATTTGTTTTTAGTGTTTTTTAAGGGTTTAGCTTGGCCATTAAAAAATCCTAAGGGTTTAGCCTTGTGTAAGTCTGAAATTTCATTCATTATGGTCTTCAAATGGTCTTAAAAAGTCTTTAATTTGACTTGATGAAACCTGTAGAAACCCCAGTGTAGTAAAAAAAAAACATAAATAACCGTTTGTTTTGGCATCGATGATTTGTAAGTGTATTTGTAACCACAGTTTTACTTATAATACCATGGTTAAACTATGTTTAGTGTAGCAAAACCAGCATTATTTTATTGACTATGCTTTAACTACAATAACCAGTTTTTATTTTATTTATAGTAAAACCATGGCTGATGTTCAGAAAAGTTGTTTCCTTAATGACATACCACTCCGTGGTAATTTGGGAAGTACCTTGCACTTCCTAAAATACTAATATTGAAAATGCTAGTAATTAAGTAAAGCACTTCTGTATATTATTTCCATTACTATTCTTTCTGCATTTCTCTTAGTATGCATCTATTAGAAATCTCTGATCCGTGGTGAGATCTGACATATGTAGACTGCACTGATATTAAGTCAAGTTTTCCATTTAGAAGCCTTCATTGTTCCTCCCACACAAACGCGCAGACTCCTCACACACACCTCCTCTCTCGCTCAAAGTTTCTGTTTAAATGAGTGTAGCCTTCAGCTTATTCTGCTCAAAACACACCCTACTGTACTAGAACAATCCCTGTCAATCACTGCACATGCCTTAATCACTCATACCACTGTATAATTCACATTTAAAGAGCATTATACTGTTACAATTACATTTTTATTATAAATGGTTAGCCTTCTGAATAAATAGTAACTTTGGTTTTATTGTTATTATATAGCATATTTTAGCCGTTTGAATTTCCTTCAGAGATTGGGAAACTGCAAAGCTTATTTCCCCCCTATTTGGGTGAACTATCCCTTTAAATAACAATATGGTTAAGATAGTTCATTAATTTTTTTTTCCGGCTTAGTCTCTTTGTTAATCAGGGGTCGCCACAGCAGAATCGCCAACTTATCCAGCATATGTTTTACGCAGCGGATGCCCCTCCAGCTGCAACCCATCACTGGCAAACATACACTTCCATTCACACACGTACACTAAAGACAATTTAGCCCAATTCACCTACAGTTCATGTCTTTGGACTTGTGGTGGAAACCGCAGCATCCGGATGAAACCTACGCAAACACGGGGAGAGCATGCAAACTCCACATAGAAATTCCAACTGACCCAGCCGAGATTAGAACCTGCAACCTTCTTGCTGTGAGGCGATTGTGCCTCTGCACCACCCTGCTGCCTCCATATTAAAATATTTAAAAGAAAAATAAGCTCGCAACAGTAAATTAATCCTTTATTGATTCTAACTTAAACCCTTTTATACATTGATATTACTTTGCTACAAAACCGGTTGGATGCAATCAGAATGTGTTCTGACTAGTTAGACCAATCAAACAAATAATAGCCTGAGAAAAATTCTGTTACACTATTTGTTTTTAAAGTGATAGTTCAACAAAAGTTTAACGTTTACTCACCATCAAGTGTTTCCAAACCTTTATGGGTTTCTTTGCTCTGTTAAACACAAAAGAAGATATTTTGAGAAATGTTGGAAACATGTAACCACTTACATCCATAGTCGGAAAAGTACATACTATGCAACAGTAAATAAATCCTTTATTGATTCTAAAATAAACTTTATACACAGCTTGACTCTTTTGCTACAGAACAGGTTGGTTGCAATCAGAATGTGTTCTGACTAGTTAGACCAATTAAACAAATAACTAGCGTTAGAAAAATACTGTTACACTATTTGTTTTTAAAATGATAGTTCAACGTAAAATTAAAATTTACTCACCATCAAGTGTTTCCAAACCTTTATGAGTTCTTTGCTCTGTTGAACACAAAAGAAGATATTTTGAGAAATGTTGAAAACCTGTTACTTCCATAGCCAGAAAAGCAAATACCATGGAAGTCAATGGATATAGGTTTCCAACATTTTTTTAAATGTCTTCATTAGTGTTCAACAGAAGAAAGAAACTTGATTTGGGTCAAGTGAAGCTGAGTAAATGATGACAGATTTTTCACTTATGGATGAACTATCCATTTAACCACTGCATGTCTAGGTGTTAGCTAATAATAAGAAATTAAATACATTTTCATACTTCTTTCTGGCATGCTAATAAAGTGGTTATAGAGCACACAGCATGAAATCTTATCCAGCATAAATGGAAACACAAACACCACTGGATTTTCCTAATATGACCCATTGTGGCTCATAAAACCTGTTATCACAAATGCTTTCAGTTCCCATGGCACATTCATCCGTTTTCCATCTAATGTTTCCATATGAACAGATCAGCTCAATGGCTACAGCATGTGTGTCCAAGGTGGAGCTGACAGTCTCCTGTGAAAACCTGCTAGACATGGATGTGGGCTCCAAGTCAGACCCGCTGTGTGTCCTGCTCATGAACACATCTGGAAACCAGTGGTTTGAGGTCAGCTGACTTTTTGTTTGTTGTGCAAATTGTTTAAGTGTTCATTTACTTTACTTGTTCCAAACCTTTGAGTTTCTTTTTTTTCTGTGAGTTAAAGATACCTGGAAACCTGTAACCATTGACTGCCATAGTATTTGTTTTTTCTACAATTGAAGTCAATGGTTACAGGTTTTCCAGTTTCTTCAAATGTTCTTCTTTTGTGTTCAACAGAAGAAAGAAACTCATAAAGGCTTATAACCATTTTATGGAGAGTAAATAGTGAGCCAGTTTTTTTTTTTTTTGGGCAAACTATCCCTTTAACAATCTGATTCTGTGTTTCTTCACAGGTCGACCGCACAGAGAGAGTCAAAAACTGCCTGAACCCAAAATTCGCCAAGAAGTTTGTGGTCGATTACCACTTTGAGATCGTTCAGAAGCTCCGATTTGCCGTTTATGATATTGACAATAAAACCATTGATTTAAGTGATGACGACTTCCTGGGCGAGTTGGAGTGTTCGTTGGGTCAGGTAAGACCCAAAACAGCTGCTTTTATGTGTGTTTATACCTTCCGTGGCTTAAATCTGATGTGGTCTTTTCATTTGTATGTAGATTGTTTCCAGTAGCAGACTGTCAAGACCTTTGCTGCTGAAGAACAAAAAACCTGCAGGGAAAGGAGTGATTATGGTAAATGGCCATGATATTTAGAACAATTACCACCATGAACATTTTGTTTGTTTGTTTGTTTCTTCAATAGGATTGGTATGGATTAAAGGGCAGTGTTTCCTCTAGGATTTTTTCCAGCTGTGGCGGCAGACTCTGTTAGGCCTTTTACATAGATCTACCAACTACCTGTGGCATTATTTCAAATGACAAATGTCATGAGCGCAGTATTACAAGTCGAGATCACATTCATGGAAAACAAGCATGTAAATCTTTGTGGTTAAGCGCCGATTTCCTCTGTTCGTGCACAAAACTTCTTGCACACCCTCAAATACTCAAATATACGCTGCTTAAGTGCAGATCTTCTTGTGCGCTCTCAAATAAACTCTGCTGAAGGGCGATTTAGTACGTTTATGTAACAAGTATTCCTCCCATATTTATTAGATTTGCTTGGTATATTCATAAATGTCTCCAATAGACCTACAGATCGGTATTAATGCATCCTGAAGTAAAGTGAAACGGCTATAAACTCCAGCAAGATTAAGTCATTGTATGCAGAGTGATAGACCTTTATCTATTAAGTATAATTATGGAAACTGATTCATAACTGAAAACTATGTCGTGTTTTGCTAGCCTCATGCATTACACACCTGTCATTCAGTCAGTCAGCACGTCACCTTAAAGGGTTAAATAAATAACGCATAACACCACTATGATTACAGAAAGATTTGCACTGTTATAATTTACTTACCTTTTAATTACATTTTGTTGCAATTATAACCCACTATGTAAAAAAAACGACTGAATGTTTTAAATGAGAAGCTGTAATGTAGCCGTGTCGGGATGAATTTTGGTGTGGCATCCCGCCATGGAAGAATGAATCTAGCGGAAACCATGAGGGAGTTAGTTCACCCAACATTTACTCACCCTTTACTTGCTCCAAAATTGATTCAGTTTCTTTTTTTCTGTTGAACACAAAGGAAGACTTGTAGAAAAAAACTGGAAACCTGTAGCCACTGAATTGCATAGTATTTGTTTTTCACACTGTAGAAGTCAATGGTTACAGGTTTCTAACAATTTTTTCAAAATATCTCCTTTTGTGTTCAACAAAATAAAGAAACCTATAAAGCTTTGGAACCACTTGAGGGTGGATAAATTACTTAAAGTAATAGATTACAAGTTACTGATTACTAATGGAAAATTGTAATTTGATTGCATTACTAATTACTTCATGTAAGAAGTATTCAGATCACTAATTACTTTTATGGTAAACAAAATACAAAATAAACTGCAGCTCTTTCAGTAATTTAATATTCACTAAAAAACATTGCAATAGGTTTAACACTGCAGCTTGACAAATTCAAAACATTTAAAGAGAAATTCTCTGATCATTTACTTAATCTTCACTTGTTTCAAACCTGTTTGTCTTCTCTTTTTTTTTTTTTTTGAATGCAGAAAACATTTTGAAGAAATCCAGAGAGCTGTAACCATTGACATTTATAGCAGCAAAACACAGCCTATATGTCTGTGTTTGTGGAGACAAACAGTAAATGCTCAAATGTTGAATATGTGATCGCGCCACGTGTGCATCGCTCAAATATGCTGCGCGTACAACTTCGTTATTTCCAATGGAGGCACACGCAGCACACTGGGAGCAATGCTGAAAAGATGCAATATGTTAATAGCCCTGTAGGCAGCTACGCTTCTCTTCAGATTTTCAAAAGTTACTTTCACTCCCGGTGCTGCACAAAAATCCAATTTAGCCTGTTTTGCCTAAGTTGGGCTGCTGTGTTTTTGGGCGTCAGTGTCCTCCTCGGAAAGAATGCTTTCTGTTCTGTTCTGGACATAGAGTGCAGTTCACAGCAATACGTTTGTTTTTACGCTCAATGAAATCAAAGTAATGTGTGATTTCTTCCACTTGAAGAAGCAACCAATCTCATCAGCAACCATTTCAGCTTACGTCCTCCAGCAGTTTAAAAGTGAATGCTCATTAACTGATGTTGCAGCTGAAAACGTGTTTTAGAAAAATGCAAATGTTGTTTTCCAAAATCTATATTTGTAACGTTAGTAACACCAGTGCACTATCTTTAGTAAGTGTAATCAAATTATACACATTTAAAATGTAATTCTTACATTACTGCGTTCTCCAAAAATGTAATTAGAATACAGTATTGCGTTACTGTGGAACGCGTTACATCCAACTCTAGTAAATAGTAAATAAATAGACATGTTTAGGTGAACTGTCCCTAATGGCAGAATATAAACTTATGGCAGTTATTCTGTCATCACATATACACAAACACAACCATTAAAATTTTTGGGGTCTGTAAGAGTTTTTAATGCTTTGAAAGAAACTCTTCCCAAGGCTCCCATTATTTTCAAAAGAATCCAGTTAAAACTAAATAAAATAATATTGTATTATTGTACAATTTTTGCTAATATTTTTTGTCATTTATCTGTATGCTTTGATATATTTATTGCATTCAAGCTCAATAAAAAAATTATTATGTTGAAAAGTATGAGGGTCAACAAACCTGGTAATTATTTATTGATTACAGTTAGAATGTCTGTCAACCAATCAGTCAGTAAAATGCTGAGTAAAATCGGTGAGTAAAATGCTGGTTGGATTAGATCATGACTTGTGATGCTTTAACAAATTGTTTTAATTTCCCAATGAGAAAAATGTATACTCCCAAAGGACTTTCTGCTAAAAAAAGTGTACTCTTTATTGACAATAATAATAATAATAATAATAATACAAATTTTTCTTTTTTTTAAATCACAGATTAGTGCAGAGGAAATCAAGGACAACAGAGTTGTAAACTTTGAAGTGGAGGCCAGAAAACTGGACAATAAGGTAAGACACAAGATGTGAGATTGTGGATTTGATTTACTATTAAACTGTTAAATGCTTTCAGTGTCTAAATTTAAGCCTTGTTGTTGCAGGATTTCTTTGGAAAATCAGACCCATTCCTCGAATTTTACAGGCAGACGGAAACAGGCTGGCAGCTTGCTCACAGAACTGAGGTGCATTGTGTGTTGTGTTTGTAAAGTATGTTCTGCAATGTAAAAGATGCCTCACAATTCCTTCTTGTTGTCCCAACACAAACCAATAATGTTAATTTAATCGTTTTTACAAATTTAAGTTGATTGTAAACATAACACTATTAAGTCATCCTCTAAAAATACTTAAGAATTGTGTTGTTTCAACTCATTTTAAATAAGTAGTTTGAACAAGCAGCAAAAGTCATTTTTAAGTGAAAACTGAGACTATTTTAGGTTTGAGGTCTCCTACACTAGATTTACATCCGTCAATAGTAGAGGTGCCCAAAGTAGGCCCTGCGGGCCAACGATGGCCCTGTTGTAACCTTTGATTTGACTCACCACCCCATCTGAGAGGAGAGTGAGAATGATGGAGAGGGTTGGGGTGAATGTCTTCAACATAGAGATTATCATTTCTAATTTGACACATCATTTTTTGTTTTATACAAAAAAGGCAAACTGAAATTAAATGTTTTAATTAAATGTTGTAAATGAATAGATTTTTTAAAATGTACATACTATCACATGACGGAGAGAGGACTACACCGAAGGAAATCAGGGCAAAAACTAGTGTAATTCTGTTAATAATGAGATTTTGTTCTTACTGTAAAAAGTTCATCATAAAATGTAACAAATACTTGATTAGTTAATGTAAATAAATGTTTTCTAGTCATTTTTAAACATTATTAAATAAATTATGAATTTACCCATGGCAACTATATTTACCTTCGGCCCTCTAGCAATCAATCAAGTTTGGTTTTTGGCCCCTTATAAGAAAAAGGTCTGGACACCCCTGGTCCAAAGTCACTATGTAGCTTAATTTTATCAAAATGTACATTGCTGAATAAGCACTTTTCTTCTTTTGTCTAAATTGGATGGTTCAAGAATCCAGTCTATATAAACCCCGCCTTTCCGAGTGTAATCTCTGCTCTGATTGGTCAGATCATGGCTCAGTCTGTTGTGAATGGTCCAGCACTTACAGTTGTTCACTGACAACACAAAAAGAGCATAGACTGGCATTATGCAAATTTGTTACAAACCATTCAATTAATAAACAACCTGTTTTTGTCTTTGTCATGACAACTTGATACTACCAAGACAACAAAACTTGTCATAAATCTGTCATAAACATGACTGTCATGAAGCCATTATAAACGTCATGAATCTTATAACATCATTATTAATGTTTTTTGACCTCAACTACAGTGTACAAGCTGAATTTTTTATTAAAATGTCATTAAATATTAATGACGCTGTTAAAAATGATTTGACAGAGTAATGACACTTTTAATGTGACAATTTAATGACATATACAGTTTGTTCCACTGAAAAGGTGACCAGAAAATTATTCATGACACAATTATCATGGCAATCATGTTTATGACAGATTTATGACAAGTTATCTTGCTTGTGTTGTCATAGCAAAGATGAAGACAGGTTGTAATGTATTAATTTATGTCAAGTAGTCATAACAATGTCCTATGAACACCCCTTCAAGTAAAGTGTTACCCAAACCTATATACATACCATACATATACATATTAAATGTTACACTACAGGAAATGATAGATCTGAAAAGCATTAGTGTACTTACTATGTTAATAGTTATCTTTCATTTTAGGTGAAGGAAATTTTCCACATACATATTTTTAGATGGACTTTTTTTATCAGTCACTATTTTTTATAACCCATTCAAATGTTATGGGTACGGCTTGAATATTGCCTTATATTGTTTTGTTTACAGTGAACTCTTATCTTTTATTCAGGTGGTGAAGAATAATTTGAATCCTTGCTGGAGGCCTTTTAAAATTCCTCTACGCTCTCTCTGTGCAGGCGACATGGAGAAACCAATCAAGGTAGACGCTGTGTTTGTTACTTGCTATGAAAGGTATTTTCCAATGTTAAAAGGATCCCTGTTGCTAACACAATTGCTAGCTTAGAGGCTTTGAAACTCTAGCTTTGCTTGGCTTTTTTGGTGGCTTACAATCAGTGTTCATGACTTTGTGATTTCTCTCGCAAAAGCATCTTAAAGGGAAACTCACTGTCAGGACGCCACCAGGTATTTGCGTTTGTTAGAACTTCTGTTTCATGCATTAATGTGTGTGTCATTGAATAGCGTCTGGTGTGATCCATAGATCAGTAGACGAGAGCTTTTCTGTCAAACTGTTGTTTCCTGATGAAGGTCATTATTATGGTCATAATAATGAGGTCACAGTGTTCATGTCTTTACTCTTTAACTACTAGAGTCGCTCTCAGGAAACAGTTTCACGCATATCTGCACATTTTAAACATTTTCAGATTTTAATTTTAAAGGTTAAAGATGGACATTCAAGAAACCATACACTTATGGAAAAATAAAGTAATGGATGAAGGTGAAATAATGGGTTGAAAAAAGTATATATATATATCTCATTTGCCTCTAAATAAACAAACAAAGACCACTGATCGCTCACTTACCAAATCTGTAGAGACAGGACAATCAACACCAACTGGAACCTCGTCTTTATTAAAGGAGATGAGCGGCAAATCTGGATTTAGCCATTTTCTGATGCGAAAAAGCTCTCGGGTAAAAAATGTTCCTTAGACATAATTTTTGTCAAGCGTTGCGTGCACTGTAATCCACATGTGAGTCCAGCTACGCTCTCATAGCGGGAAAATGAAAACCAAACCTTTAATGCAGCAAATTATAAAAGCAACACTGACAACCTGTATCTGCAACCAATTATTCTTCTCTCACTTGTTTTGGCAACACAACGTGGCGTCTCTCTGCCGTCTGAAAACTATACAGGTACAAACAGTCTTCGAAGCTATCATGCATATTAATGAAGTTGCACCGCATGCACAATAGAGCGCGTTGATTGGTTTGAACCAACTCTTACTCATGAATGAATGCAGCAAACTCAGAGACGTCACAAAGTACTCCCAGGTACAGACAGCCAGTCTACACGCTGGAATACACACAAGGATCTAATCTGCGTGATGCAGCTTCAAAAATTTGTTTTCAACCGGAAGAACGAATTTGCTCGAAATAACGCAAAAACAACCAATTTTCACCTTTTTGTGAAATAAATGTGTCCTAATAGTGTTTTTAGCAGTGTGGGACACATATATGACTGTCAACAGCTCCAAAAATGTGTTTTGATGTTTCGTGACTCTTTAATATGGTAATAGTTAGCTTTCATAATAGATGAAGGACATTTTCTAGAAATATATAAAAGAAAACTGTAAAAAAAAAAGCAGAATACTGTAATATTTCAATAGAATCACTTTTTATTTATCTATTACTATATTATCATTTCCTTCGGCTTAGTCTCTTTAGTGTTCAGGGGGCGCCACAGCAGAATGAACCGCCAACTTATCCAGCATATGTTTTACACACGGATGCACTTTTAGATTTAAACCTCAACTGGATGTTTTCATTCACTCGAGCTGTGTTACACACTGCATGGAAGGTCGTTTTCGAATGTAAGATGTTTCAATTGTTTTTATTAAATTGATTACATTACCCATTCAACAAAATAAAGATTAGTCATACAAGTCTTTATTATGCTCTTTATAAAACATATCATAGAGCCATAAAAGCAGTGTGCAACTATATCCGTATATACTATCCCACTATAATTCACACATAAGGAGATTTACGCCATTTTTCTTAAGGAAAATGCTAAGCATATTTAATTGGCAGTGTCGCACAATAATGATCTTTCAAATAATTGAGTTTTAGATGGCATGAAATAACAGCGTTGAAATGAAACTGAAGTAGAAATACACACTTTGTGCTGCTCTTAAAGCTGCAATAGGAGTTTTACTGTTTTAAAAAACAATAAAAACAGTTGGACTCACTTTGTCTGATGTGCTCAGAGCAACCATATACATGTCTCATAAAAATTGTGAAAATTAAATCATCTTAAACTGCTAAAAGAGGTCAGTATTTATAGTCAAATCATTTTGGCTACCACTATTATATTCATTAATCATTCAACTGTAATGATAAATAATAACTGACTTGGTAATATTGTTCATTTCTGCATTTCAGTAATATTATAAGTGACCCTGTTTCCTCAGAAAGACTCGCTGTTCTGGTAAAAGATTCAGAGAAAACACAGATGCTACAGGTTTCTTCATTATCTCTAACCTAATAAACTGTGGACAGTGGAGATGGCAGGTCACCCTTAACATCTAGAATCCATGCATTCATTATAGAGTTAGCCTGCTTGCTGTGCTTTTTTGGTGTCTTACTGGCTTTAAAATTAAAGCAACTGTAGATCTGTTCTCATCTATGGTTCTTCATCTGATGGGCTTTTTTCTTTTTTTGCATGACCTCTCTCTCTCTGGCTCTCTTGGGGTAGGGATGGACTATATCCCAATATTAGTTTATTATGCGATAATCCATATGTATTGTCTTTTTCTAATTGTTTAAAAATTGATTCTTGTCACTAAAAATAGGGAGTTGAGAGCACACGACGTAATATTAAATTAATTTTTTTTTTTATTTTTATAAAAAGTTTCATTCATACTGTAAGAGCATAAACTCCACATGTGCATCACAGTAGTAAAGACAAGCATAAAAAGAATGTAGAAACACTGGAACATAAGAATAAAAATAACACACAGTTGTTGTTTTCCAAGATCTCCTAATAGGTATTTTCATAAGAATAAAGTATATTTGTAATGCAGTGCTTATCACTATAATCAATTTAATCATTACTATAAAATAGATATTGAAAAAAAAATGACATAGCATGCTTGAAATTGTGATATTCATTGTGTAATACAGTTGTATAAAAGATGTTATAATGATCAACTTATGTTTTTATATTATTTCAGTGAAAAGAAAGCATTGCTACATCCAGTGTTGGGGGTAACGCATTACAAGTGATGAAAGTTACGTAATAAATTACTTTAGTAATGAGTAAGTAATGAGTAATAAAAAAATAAGTAATAATATTTGAGGTACGTTTTTAAAAATATAGAATCCAAGTTACTTTTTAGTTTAGTTAATTTATTTTTTAATTGCTAAACTAAAATGAACGTAGTTGCGTTGAATCCCGCATGCAATGAGAGAATGCAGGAACAGACAAAAAGGAAGATGGCAGAGCCTTAATTTTTGGATTGACATATCTCATTATTTTGAGCAAATTAACTGAATGGATTGTGATTTTACTTTTTATTAAGACGAAAAGTTCAAAATGGCAAAAGCACTGCTTTAAACTTTCATTTATCTGTATATACAGTGCATCCGGAAAGTGTTCATAGCGCTTCACTTTTTCAATGTTTTTTCATGTTACAGCCTTATTCCTAAATGGATTAAATGAATTTATATCCTCAAAATTCTACACACAATACCCCATAATGACAATGTGAAAAAGGATTTTTTGAAATTGTTGCAAATTTTTTAAAAATAAAAAACCTGAAATATCACATGTACAGAAGTATTCACAGCCTTTGCCTTGAAGCTCTAAATTGAGCTCAGGAACATTCTGTTTCCACTGATCATTCTTGAGATGTTTCAGCAGCGTAACTAGAGTTCACCTGTGGTAAATTCAGTTAATGTTGACAGTTGGACATGATTTGAAAAGACATATGCCTGTCTATATAAGGTCCCAGGATTGACAGTGCATGTCGAAGCACAAACCAAGCATGAGGACAAATGAATTGTCTGTAGATATTGTAACAATATTGTCTCGAGGCACAAGGCTGGGGAAGGTTACAGAAAAATTTCTGCTGCCCTGAAAGTTCCAATGAGCACAGTGGCCTCCATCATCCATAAGTAAAAGATGTTTGGAACCACCAGGACTCTTCCTGGCCTGCCATCTAAGCTAAGTGATTGGGGGAGAAGGGCCTTAGTCAGGGAGGTGATCAATAACCCCATGGTCACTCTGTCTGAGCTCCAGCGTTCTTCTGTGGAGAAAGGAGAACCTTACAGAAGGACAACCATCTGTGCAGCAATCCACCTATCAGGCCAGTATGGTAGAGTGGCCAGATGTTAGCCACTCCCTGCCTGAAATTTACCAAAAGGCATCTGAAGGACTCTCAGACCGTAAGAAACCAAATTCTCTAGTCTTTGAAGACACTAAAATTGAACTCATTGGAGTGAACGCCAAGTGTTATGCTTGGAGAAAATCAGGCACCACTCATCAACAGGCTAATACCATCCCTACAGTGAAGCATGGTGGTGGCAGCATCATGCTGTGGGGATGTTTGTGGAAAAGTCAGGATTGAGGGAAGGATGAATGCAGCAATGTACAGAGACATCCTGAATGAAAACCTGCTACAGAGTACTCTTGATCTCAGACTGGGGCAACGATTCATTTTCTTTAGCAGGAAAATGACCTAAAGCACCAACATATCAATGGAGTGGCTTCACAACAACTCTGTGATTGTCATTAAGTGGCCCAGCCAGAGCCCAGACCTAACTCCTATTGAACATCTCTGGAAAGATCTGAATATGGCTGTACACTGTCGCTTCCCATCAAACCCGATAGAGCTTGAGAGGTACTGCAAAGAGGAATGGGCAAAAATTCCCAAAGACAGGTGTGTCAAGCTTGTGGCATCATATTATTATAAGTATTAAGCAAATGCTGTTAATACTTGTGTACATGTTATATTTTAGGTATTTTATTTTTAATAAATTTGCAACAATTTCGAAAAATCTTTTTTTCACATTGTCATTATGAGGTAATGTGTGTAGAGTTTTGAGGAAATAAATTAATTTAATCCATTTTGGAAGAAGGCTGATACATAAAAAATGTGGAAAAAGTGAAGCTGTATGAATACTTTTCGGATGCACTTTACATCATGTATATCCTACATTTTGTATGTGCTTTTTAAAGGCAAAGGAGGGTTATACAGTGCGTTGTTAATTGCAGCAAAAAAAAACTGCAAGTTTTGAAAGAGATCAAGCCTCACTCAGATCAGAAAAAGTAACGCAAAAGTTATTATAAAAGTTAACTTATTATAAAAAGTAACACAACTAGTTGCTTTTTTGGGGGAGTAGCTCAATATTGTAAAGTTTTACTTTCTGAAGCAACTTACCCCAACACTGGCTACAACTTCTGAAATTGAACAGCCATGATTTATTGCAGTATAAAACAAAGCATAAATTGGAAGGAAGTGTACAAAACAAATGCTAAATGAAATATTACCATCACTTTGCTCCACTGGAAAAGCTTTATCAACCTGAAAACATAGAGTGGTCTACTCTTAGAAGTTCATTCAAGTTTACAACCACAAGTGTGAACAAATGGTGAGGAAATGTTCATTTTTGGGATAACTCTCTTTAATATATGTTACTTTTATATTAAAGCTCTCATTTATTTCAAACCATTACAATTTGTATATTTTAGCATGCACATGTCTGATTCAATACATGTCTAGTTATATATATTTGCATAGCCCTAAAAACATAGGGCGGATTTTATCAATAAATCCTAAAAACCATAAGATATCGCCCATCCCTATTGTCTGAAACCCTCCGTCATTCAAAACCTCAGATCACTTCATACTCTATTTTATGGTCTGACTTTAGGTGGAGTGTCATGATTACGACAACGATGGATCTCATGATTTGATTGGGATTTTTGAGACCAACATGAAGCGTCTTGAAGCGGCTTCTCGCTCGGCTCCGGTGAGCTTCTCATTGACACACATTTGACATCAGTGCATTTTGAATGTCTGAAATGTGAAAACAAACCCAATCTGCGTCCTACAGGCGGAGTTTGAGTGTATAAACAGCAAGAAGAAACAGAAGAAGAAGAGTTATAAGAACTCTGGAGTCGTGAGTGTGAAAGTTTGTCAGGTATTGTGTCATGTAAACACACTGGTTTGATTGAGGTTGTAACATTCTACAACAAACCCAATGTTGAACACTTAAAGATGTGTTTGTGCTTGCTATTTCAGATTACTAGGGAGTACACCTTTCTAGACTACATCATGGGAGGCTGCCAGATAAATTTCACTGTAAGTTCTACATTCGTTTAGTGTTCTATGTAATGTATACTATTTATGTTTATATTACAAGATTGTTGAATGCTTGATTCTGATTGGCTAATAGAAATTGTAAGGCGTGCAGTTGTTTTCAGATAATCGCACGGCTAAATTACAGTTCCATATCACTACGCTTAATGATTTCAGCTATTTCACAGTTCAATAGTATGGTTCTTTGTAGGGCTGCATAATAAAACGTTTCTGCTTAGATATCGCAGTTTGATCGTTCGCAATAGTCACATCACAGAATATGCAATGTTAAGTCTGGATAACGATATATGCTTTTGAGGCCTGTGACAGTTTTTTTAAGCATTCAGGATTTTAAAAGCATTCAGGCATAAGAAATCGTATTGTTTGTAACTTTAACCCTTTCACGCATGACTTTCAAATACTCCATCTGACCCTCCTTCGTGATTTTTTTGTTACCATTACTTAGACTTCATTGCATTCTAAAGTTTCTATGTTGATGCATCAGGTTTATCTCGTGACCCACCATGTATGTATAAATCATATTTAGTTTTTTTTGTCCTTTTCTGTAAGTATAATGATAGATTTATTTGTAAGATGACGGGTAATGGGTGATAAATGTTGTTTGTTTGGAAGCACGTATTAAATAAATTGTGATTTATGAAAAGTGCTGCGCACCTCTTTCTGTACCTAAGCGCACGCCATCAGATTTGAATTTTAGCAGTTAATGACATGTGCTCTGAACTTTCCAATCACACTGGTGTGATCGTATGCTTCAGGGACCAGCCAAGGCTGATCACACCAGTGTGATCATACACGTAGAAGGGTTAACAACGGTTTGAATTAAACTGTTTTAAAATATTTATACAACAAAGACTATGCAGTATTTTTTATATTTGATTATTCAATTACTGTACCAATAAAACTTTATTTTATTTGTATCTTTTTCTGTATTGTATTTATATTTCTCTCTCTCTATTTATTTATGCTCGTAGAATGTTTATTATATTTTATGCAGGATTCACTCCCCTACAAAATCATTCAAACCAATCTAAAACAAACATTTTTTTCAAGTCATCTGGTGAAACTGTATTATCGCAATATATATCGCAGAATAACAAAGAATCTCAATGCTCGAATTTTCCAATATTGTGCAGCCCTAGTTCTTTGCCTGGTACATTGATATTTTAGATTTTTTTTTTTCAAGAAGTAGTGATTCACACTCAAGCAGATATTATGTTTTTTTTTTTTTACCTTTTTAATTTACATTCCATAGGAAACAAAATCCCAAACCCTTTGACTTAATGCCTCACACTGAGGAAGGCATTGAGCCGAAACATTTGTGGTTTTGTTTCCTAAGGAATGTAGAATAAAGAGATAGAATATTTGTATGCGAATGGAGTGCAGATACTTTTTGAAATAAGTTATTTTGCAGCGACAACAGTCAAAAAAATCAAGACAGTAAGCTTTTAATGGGATGTGTAATAAATTAATACTACACACAAGAGCTGTTTGAGGACTAAAACATGCCAAAAGTCTTGAAATATAACATCTGAAGTTTTTTTTAGGTGTGTTAACCCTATAATAAGCAGAATCATTGCCTCCTGCTCATTGAATTATTCACAAATAATGCACAACTGCTTCAAGTTGTAACTGCGTCACCACCTAAGATGGTTTTTATTGTAATAATTCAACAGCACATCAGCAGTTATTTCTCACATCCATAGAATATTTTAAAGTTGATCAATCAATGAGGTATATGCACATGGACTTAATTTCAGCCAGCCATCCTCAGCACTTTTTTCCCTTATACAATTGTGACACTTAAGGTCTGATTTCTTTAAAATTCAGTGATCTTTACTTGCTGATAAATATACGATATGAAGTGGGTCTCAGACCAGACAAGAAGCACTGCATCAAATTCCATTTCCCCCTGCCATGTTTTTAAAATATGACAGTTTATTTTACCCCAGTATTTTGCATGGAGTTTCAGCGTTTGCCTGCTGATCGGCGCTAGCATCTCATTTACACTTGAACAACTAAATGAATGCTCAAGTCTATTTAACTGAATGCATTGTTATTACATTACAACATTGATGCTGTTAAGGAAACATTATGAAATCAAAATAATCAAATTAAGCTTTCATCGGAAGTTTATCATTGGCTGAAAAACACTAGCTGTGCATATACCCCCATTTAGAGAAATTTAAGGCACTGAAAAGGTCTTTAATGCTATTTTAAAAGGTATATTTTTGTAAAATTTTTGATTGTACAATGTATAGTTCTATGCTAAAGTTTGCATGAATTTAATCTGCGAATATGCAGATTATTATGCAGGTGCTGTGTAGTTCATGAAATCGATAAAATCCCGCCAGATTTGACAGATCTGCTTTGTTTACTGCAGTAACCAAGACAACACCTTTATTTCTGGAGTTTGGCGCCACCTGCTGGATTGGCATTTTCATTCAGTATTTGAAAAAGGTTTTAATTTAGGATTAGTTTCTTACAGCAATCAGTGTTTAGTAAATATATTTTAACTTAAAATGTCGCCAGTGTTACCAGTTGAAGCCTAAAGTTGTTTCGGGGTCATATAAGGAATGGAAAAAATCTTAAAATAGGTATTGAAATCCACTCTCTGATTCCTGTATTCCTGTATTCCTTCTTATAAATTGCTGAAAGTGTAAATTAAAATCCTGATAAATTTGAGTATTTAAAAATAGTTTTATGGAATTTTTCATTGTGGTTTCATTATATTCTTTTATGTTTGATTTTATGTTATATCCATGTGGTTGACATTTTTTATCTCCTCCAGGTGGGCATAGACTTCACAGGGTCTAATGGAGATCCCAGGTCACCAGATTCTTTACATTACATCAGTCCTCAAGGTGTGAATGAATATCTGTCAGCCATCTGGTCAGTCGGCCTTGTGGTTCAGGACTACGACAGGTAGATGAGCACAATGAGTACATTTTTTCACTTTTATTAATTTCTGAAGCTTTTATCACAAGAAACGGCACATTTTATGCACATTAGCTTAAAAAAGGGATACTTTAACTGGTGAAATGAAATCTATTTGTATCTAATGAATGAATATTTTTTTGATAAATTCTATTTTAATAGAATGTATATTTTAAGATAATGTTAGTGTATGTTTTTATTTGGGTAATAGTTGAAGGGAAGTGTATCTTTAATCAAATTAAAAGATCTTATATGAATTTTTATCAATGGCTTTAATTGGTAAATATTATTGCTGAATTTTAAATACTTGTATTTATAACTAGGGATGCAATGATACCAGTGTCGGGTCGATACTCGGTTAAAATACTCGTACTCGCATTGTACATAAAATGCCGATATCATGCAATGATACCACTCAACAGTACTTTACTACGTGGATGTGATTTGTTGTCCTGCCTGACTTCAATTAATGTATTATATATTAATACCTTAATCCTTGCATTATTAACAAATCGATACTGCAGAATAAACCGAAGATGAAAGTATGCGCATTTGTTGCAGCATGTTAAGATAAAATCGCTTAAAACATCTTAATATTTTAGAGAAAGTAGTCAAAGTCTGCTTAACCAACTAACTTATCCACCCACGACTCAACCTTATAGTTAAACTTTTTGATTACCTGACCTGCAGATTTATGGTGGGACTCGCGAGTATAATGTAAATGGTAATCGACAGAGTCTATTGATTTACAGGGTTGTCAACAATGTGTGTATGTTTTTGGCTTGGAATAGCCTTCTATTAAAAATTATTGTGTTCATCCTTGCTACAGGCAAAACATCAAACCTCCTTTCAAATTAATTGCACTTTCATTGAAACCAAATCTAAGAAGTATCGGAATCGGTACTCGGTATCTGCAAGTACACTAATTAAAATACTCGTACTCATATTGGTTTGTAAAAAAGGTGGTATCGGTTCATCCCTACTTAAAACACGTGTTGCCATGAATAAATCCAAAGCTGCTGACATGTCATTAAAGCATAAATAAAATAAATAAATAAACTACTGTAATAACAAAAATAACTTCAGTATATAAGGCTTTATTTTATATATTGTGTATTGCTTATTTTGTGTTAAGAGTTGGTATTTAAATTGTTCGAGGTCTAAAGTAAAACATGTTATATTTTACAGTAAGGCCTCATTAGTATACAATAGCTGCATTAACAAACATCAACCTACGCTATTATATTAATGTTAGTTTAAAATACCTAACTGAACTTAAATTCAAGTTACAAATGTTTAACGAGCTCTTAAAACATTAACATCACCCATTAATAAATCTTTTACAAGTGGTTTTCATAGTTAAGTTTATTTTACTAATGTTCACAAATGGAGATTTATTGTTAATTGTAAACAAGTACTAAATAAAAATATGCGTAAAAAATCTTTAGATTAACCACTGCGAAAATCTTAATAATGGAAGGCATTTCAAAGATTTAAGTAATATGTAATTTTTCAAGGTATTTTGAAGTGCCCATGGTAAAAAGAAATCATGCATGTTAGTGTTAGGTATATTGTATTATCATACCGTATATCAGCATGTCTTTTTATCATACAGTTGAATATTTTATGACTCATGCTTTCTTTTATATGCTGTAGTGATAAAATGTTTCCGGCGTTTGGATTTGGCGCTCAGATTCCACCTTCATGGCAGGTAAATAAACCAGCATCTGCTGTTTTTATTGCGTTAAACTCTCCGAATGCTCAGTTTAATGTTTTTTTTCTTTTTGTTGTTGTTTTTCTAGGTGTCTCATGAGTTTCCTCTCAACTTCAATCCTACAAATCCATTCTGTGCAGGTTTGTTTCAACAATTCTATCAGGTCTACCATCACCCACTTTCTACATATGACAAGAAATAATGTGTATTAACAGTGTTGTTTTAGCTCAAATATTGGATCATAGTGTTAACAGCGAGAAGGTTGTGGGTTTGATTCCCAGCAAATGCAAAAGCAAATTAAATGCAGGTTCCTATTTATTTAAATCTTTTTAATTGTTCTTTTGTATGACCAATGCAAATTATAGTGCAAATTAAATATTGTGACGTAAACAGTAAAGTATTGTCCATTGTTAATCCCATCCCTTAACCTCTCATTCATTAACTCAATTAACAATAAAACAGATTGCTATTTAAAGACATGTTAAGCAGCTTGTCAAGAAAAACAACACTTTAAAAAACAAATATTTAAAAGTATGAAAATAAATTTTTAAATAAAATACTTAAAAATAAATTATATATAAAAACAGTATAATATTACTAATACTAGTACGTTTTTTATTATACTAATACATTTTTATAGCTTAATATTTTATATTGGATGCTTTACAATAATATATTTGTCTATACACCTTAGATTAGTCACACTTGAGCTGTTATAACAAAAAACTACATAAATAAATTAAAATTGGTAGATCCAATATTAAATGTTAGAAAAATATCTTAAAATAACATAAAATTTAACATTCTAAAAAATGAACAGGGAAAATTTTTAGAAAAACAAACAAAAAAAAACTTTAAATTTTGTTGGAATTGGGGTTTGTATATATATATATATATATATATATATATATATATATATATATATATATATATATATATATATTGCAATAATTTGCTTGAATTTAAATGCATTATCTTTCTTTTTTTAAATGTGTTCGGCGACTAAAATTACATTTTACTGTATTTTCTGCACCGTTAGGCGCACATAAGAGCCTTAAAATTTTGTCAAAAACGGCCGTGCACCTGATAATCCGGTGCCCCAACTGCGCCAAGTTAAGAAGACGAACCAGAGTTTCCACGAGAACAAAGCGAGGGGGCCACAGTTAAAAGACCACTTGAACAAGGGATTATTGAAGAAAGAACAGCTTCCGTTACATTTTTTTGTAGATTGTATGTTTTAGCATGCGCCTTATAATGCGGTACACCTTATGTATAGGTTAAGTACAGAAATAGACCCCGTAATTGAGACTTCATTTTATAATCCGGTGCACCTTATGGTGTGGAAAATACAGTATATAAATATATCTGTTTAATAAATCTGTTTTGTTCAAATGTACCAAAATATATTACCTATATTCGCTGAGAAATTGATACAAATATTAATTTTCAAAATGTACTCATATATGCTGAGCACTGTATATATATATATATATATATATATATATATATATATATATATATATATATATATATATATATATATATATATATATATATATATATATATATATATATACAATATAATATATGTGTGTGTGTGTGTTCATGTGTGTGGGTGTGTTTGTATGTACACAACAAAAAATGTGAACAAAATTATTAATTTACAAAAATTATGTATTTACAGTATTATTGCTCAAGAAATTAATGATAACAGTAATAATAATTAACAGTCAAAGGTTTGATTAAAACATGCACACTTTCAATGCAAATGTTACTCGCTTAAGGTAAAAGCATGAATAAATATAACAGAAAGTTGCATTGATGTTTCCATAGGTGTGGAAGGTGTGATTGAGGCCTACAGGATGTGCCTTCCTCAGGTCAAACTTTACGGCCCTACCAACTTTGCTCCTATCATCAACCATATGGCTCGTTTTGCACAGCAGGCGTTACAGCAGAAAACGGCATCGGTAAGATTGAGGTCAAACGCACAATGATCCACCCATGCTTGATGCGTCTCTGACTTCACCTCTCTTTGTTTCAGCAATACTTCGTCCTGCTGATCATAACAGACGGAGTGATCACTGATATGGATCAGACGCGTGGGGCCATAGTTGCTGCCTCACGCTTGCCCATGTCCATCATCATCGTCGGCGTAGGAAAAGCTGATTTTACAGACATGGAGATTCTGGATGGAGACGACGGACGATTGAAGTCTGTCACTGGAGAACCGGCCGTACGAGACATCGTGCAGTTTGTGCCCTTTAGAAAGTTCCAGAACGTGAGTTTGAGGAGTTTTGTGCACTTTTTAAGCCTGCTTTGGCGTTGGCACTTTCTTTTTGGGCTCTGTCTCTCTCAGGTCTTTAATTTGGATTTATACTACAGTTTGAAAAGTTTGGGGTCTTTAAAACATTTATAATAGATTTTTGTGAGAAAGAAATTTTATTAAAAATAATACAAAAAACAAATGTAACTGACCCCAAATTTTTGAATGCCAATTTACTGTATATTGAGCATATTATTCCAAAGGGTATCTATTATGCTCTTTTACAATGTCCCGGTTCTGTTAAAAGGATGTACTAGAACTTGCTCTCATGCTTGGTGTTTCAAAATACAAAATAATTTTCATTACCACACCACCTGACAAAAATCTAATAATAGATCATAAACAAATAATAGCTTGACTTCTAGTTGATCATTTCGAAAAATGGCAGAAGGTAGATTTTTCTGATGAGTCATCTGCATCCCAATCATCACAAATACTGCAGAAGACCTATTGGAACCCACATGGACCCAAGATTCCTATAGAATCAGTCAAGTTTGGTGAAGGAAAAGCCATGGTTTGGGGTTACATTCAGTATGGGGGCGTGCGAGAGATCTGCAGAGTGGATGGCAACATCTACAGCCTGAGGTATTAAGACATTTGTGCTGCCCATTACATTACAAACCACAGAAGAGCGTACATTCTTCAGCAGGATAGCGCTCCTTCTCATACTTCAGCCTCCACATCAAAGTTCCTGAAAGCAAAGAAGGTCAATGTGCTTCAGGATTGGCCAGCCCAGTCACCAGACATGAATATTATTGAGCATGTCTTGTGTTAGAAGGAAGAGACATTGAAGATGAATCCAAAGAATCTTGATGAACGCTTTCTTTGCCATTCCAGATGACTTTATTAATATGTTATTTGAGTCATTGCAGAGATGTATGGATGCAGTCCTCCTGGCTCATGGGAGTCATACACAATATTAATTCTTTTTTCCACTGCAGCATGACTTTATATTTAAAACTGTACATTATTTCTGTTAGTGACCAGACTTTTGTCTCAGCAAAGTCAGACCTTACTGTCCTAAATAAATAATTTGGAGGCCTTTGCTTTTCATATAAGTCACTTCTGGATCTACTAGAACTTGGTCACATCACATCAACTAGAAGTCAAGTTATTACTTGTTGTTCCTAAAACTTGGATAGGCGACAAGACTTTTGTCAAGTAGTGTGCAATATCATTCTTCCCAGCCTGGCACTTGATTTAGTTCAAAAACTAAAAAATCTAAGTGTATTATGATTGGTCAGCCCCTTTGTTGTTTTGCCCCTCCCCCATCCATTGGAATTTGCATAGCGGGGATTTGGTCCAATTTGAGACATCATAAACCCCACAAAAATCACTTGTAGTCCAGACGAGTTGTTGGTTGTAGTTCTTTATATATATATATATATATATATATATATATATATATATATATATATATATATATATATATATTTTTTTTATTATTATTATTATTATTTTTTTAAACTAAATATCTCCCTTTACAGTGGACTTTGAAATTTTTGATCTTTTGCATGGCCAAACATACACACTACACCCTGACACATGCAAAAAGTGAAAAAGCATAATAGGACCCCTTTGAATGGGATTTTAAAGGAAAGACCGAGAAATAATTAGAGCATTGGTTTTCTCATTACCAGTGATACTCCAGTTTTTTATACATATGATATAAACGTATCTAAAAGCTAATGTTTAAGTCTAAACATTAAATTTCCAGGCTTTTGATGAAGACATATTTTAGAAAAATTACTATTCAGTTACCAAATGATTAGACACTTTCAACTAAAACAATTAACAACTGAAAAAAAACATGAAAGTCTTTGAAAATATATGTAGTTTAGACATGACCGTTTATTCATCAGTTTTAACAAATCATTTTTTAACTGAAAGATACTGTATGAACAGCTATTTGGTAACTAATCTAAGGTCTCAAGACTAAATACTTGCAGTAACAGATAAAACATGACGGAATAATTCTGATATATAAATACTTTAGTGAAATCAACTGTGCAGAAAAGTGAATGGAAACAGTTCCCAGCCCTACTCGGTTCTTTCTGCCAGTATACTTTGAGCAGAGCAGAACACAATTCAGTTTTACATTTAGATACGCAAAAATGAAAAAAAGATCATTTACTCACCCTCAAGTTGTTCTAAACTATTTTGGAAAATACTGATAACAAGTGTTTTTATAACATTATAATTGAAATTATAATCATATAATAATTTAATTATTATTTTATTGGTATTGGTTCATCAAGAATTAAATTATGGGTCATTTCTCCAGTTCAATCCCTTTCAGTTGTGCCATTATCCTAAATATCGGTTATCAGGTATTGGGCAAAATATCTTTATTAATGCTTATGTAGTTTGGTCAATACCGATCAGTTAATAATTATGGGTTGTTAGATGCTTTATTCTCCTAGGTATTGGTTATCTTTCTCCAAATCTTTGGTTATAATTGTCTAAAAATTCCAAATCAGTGCATCCGAAGTTTCCAATATCAGTCAGTTAATGGGTTGTTTCTGCCAGATTTGATTTACTTTAGATGCTTATTGTCTTTAATATTGGTTATCTTCCTCTAAATATTTGGTTATCAATATTGGCTAACTTTTCTTTATTAGTACATCTGAAGTTACCAATATTGATCAATTAATGAATATAAGTTATTTCTGCCACTTGATCCACTTAAATTCTTTATTGGCTGAAATATCAGTTATCTTCTTCCAAATATTTGGTTATTAGGATTGGCCAAAATTTTCATATCAGTTCTTCTGTAGTTACCAATATAAGTCTTTTGACAATTAAAAATTATTTCTGCCACTTGATCCACTTTAGTTGCTTTATTAACCTAAATATTGGAAATCTTCTGCCAAATATTTGGTTATTAGTATTGGCCAACATTTCCATATCAGTGCATCTGTAGTTAGCAATATCGGTCAGTTAATAATTATGAGTTATTTCTGCCAGTTGATCCACTTCAGATGCTATATTGGCCTAAATATTGGTTATCTTCCTCCAAATATTGGGTTATCTGTGTTGTTTAAAATTTCCATATAAGTGAATCTGTCGTAACCAATATTGGTCAATTAACAATTATAAGTCATTTTTGCCAGTTCATCCACTTTAATTTCTTTATTGGCCTAAATATCGGTTATCTTCCTCTATATATTTGTTAATCTGTATTAGCCAAAATTTCCATATCAGTGCATCTGTAGTTACCAAATATCAGTCAATTAATAATTGTAAGTTATTTCTGTCAGTTGATCCACTTGAGTTGCTTCCTTGACTTAAATATCGGATATCTTCTGCCAAATATTTGGTTGTCAGGATTGGCCAAAATTTCCATATCAGTGCATCTGTAGTTAACAATATCGGTCAATTACAAATTATGAGTTATTTCTGCCAATTTATCCACTTTAAATTCTTTATTGGCCTAAATATCGGTTATCTTCTTCCAAGTATTTGGTTATAGGTATTGGCCAAAATTTCCATATCAGTGCATCTGTTGTTACCAATATCGGTCAATTAATAATTATGAGTTACTTCTGCTAGTTGATCCACTTTAGGTGCTTTATTAGGCTAAATATCGGTTACTTTCCTCCAAATATTTGGTTATAGGTATTGGCCAAAATTCTCATATTACTGCATCAGTAGTTACCAATATCAGTCAATTAATAATTCTGCCAGTTTATTCACTTTAGATGCTTTATTGGCCGAAATATTGATTATTCCTAGCTACTAGACTCGGCCAATAAATTATGGGGTATTTCCGCTAGTTGATCCACTTCAGACAGGATACTGTTGAGAACAACTTGAGTAAAAGTAAATGATGACAGGTAATTTTTGCGTTGAATACCTAATACAGCATGCCATGGCTTCTAGCTTCTCACCTGTGCCTTTGTGTCCATTTCATTTCAGGCGCCCAGGGAAATGCTTGCCCAGTGTGTACTAGCAGAATTACCCCAACAAGTCACAACCTACTTCAGATATATAAACCTGTCACCTCCGAACGAGCCAAAACATTCATAGACATGTAGGGCTCTCTTCTTTATCTGCACCTGACCAATGCCATGCTCATGTCTATATGTTTTACCTCTTATCAATGCATTCTGCTGTCAGATCGGATGTTGCTTTTTGTTAAGACTACACCATCAACCTACTAAAAGCTGGTCTAAAGACAGTGAAGTTTTTTATTTGTTTTTTTAAAGAGCATGTTAGTGATGAGCATCTATAGGTGTCAGCAACATGCATACACATTACTTATTACACACACAGGGATGCACAGCAGCACACAAGCATCTTTAAATGTGAAAAAAATAAATGTAAAAGATTATTATTGTTTACATAAATTTGAAAACTGCCTACATGTCATAATGGATAATTATTGCATGTGTCAAAATTAGCCCAACTACCTATTTAAAGAGAGAATGAGATCAAAATTAGAATTGCCGATCCATTTCCTCGATATTAAAGCATTCTGTTTTTTACAAAGTCCACCATGTGATTAGTGAATCCACAATGGCACGACTGAAACTCGCTCTAAAAAGGAATGGAATGAAAGGATGAGAATCTGATTGGTTTAATGCAGGTTACACCCAGAACACACCCTTACGTCATTAAGAGAATAAGGACAGCCCTTTTAGACCATGCACCTTGCAAATTGCCCATTTCTCCATTGCTTAAAATAGCAAAAGTGAATTGTTCGATTCTTAAATAGATTAGGTTAGTGCTTGGATTGTTAAAATCGAGTGCCTGATGTTTGTATATGTGTATAATGACCAGTGGTGGAAAAAGTACTGAAAAGTCATACTTGAGTAGAAGTACCATTACTTGCCTAAAAATGTAGTGCAGTAGAGTAAAAGTATCTGTTGTAAATATTACTATTTAAAGTATGAGTAAAAACCCTTACCCTGACCCTTGACCTTTCAAAAGTACTCAAGAGTAGTGAGTATGATGCAAAAGCTGATGCATTTACATGTAGTTTGCGGATGTGTGTGTAAACGTAACATTCTGTAGTGCATTTAGCTATTGCCCAGCAGGCACACGGCGTCATAAGATGCTAATACTAGGTTAGATTTTGGTCGTGACGTCATGTGACCAAAATTCAATGTCTAGCCAGCATCTAAGGACAGCGTTATTTTGATGTCCAATAATGACGTCAAATGATATTGATCTTTGGTTGATTTTAGGTTGTGTTTGAAAGTAACCAAAATTCAGCATCGAGGCAACATCTTAAATCAAAGCCATATTGACGTTAAATACTGACATTTATTCATCAGGTGTGACAACCAAAATTCAACGTCTGAAAAATGTCATAGTGGTAACGTCCACACAACGCCAAGCTGTGACATCATTAGATGTTGATATTTGGTTGATTTTAGGTTGGACATTGATGTTGACCTGACGTTAAGTTCTGACGTCAACCCGATTTTTTTTTTTTTTTGTTCCAAACAGTATAACGTCCCCACGACGTTGGGGTACAACGTCAATCTGTTGTCATGTTGATGTCTTGTACCTGCTGTGTGTTTAAGGCCATTTCGGTCATCATACAGTAAACATCCATCATCTAAACCAGGGGTCACCAAACTTGTTCCTGGAGGGCCGGTGTCCTGCAGATTTTAGCTCCAACCCTAATCAAACACACCTGAACAAGCTAATCAAGGTCTTACTAGGTATACTTGAAACATCCAGACAGGTGTGTTGAGGCAAGATGGAGCTAAACCCTGCAGGGACACCGGCCCTCCAGGACCAGGATTGGTGACCCCTGATCTAAACAGTCTCTGGGTCAGTGGGTGTAAAGATTTTGGACGTCTTCTTGGACACTATTAATGCTTCCAAACAATTTGCTGCAATGATAAATCCCCCATGTCTTAAGGTAGATCATTATGATGTGATTTCCCTTCTATGTGCGATTTGATTGGACGGGAATCACAGGACTGATTTTTCTAATCCCCATAGACATGAAGAAATAAAGTAGTGACTGCAGGTTGAAGGAAAGTAGTGGTGTGAAAGTACCAATTGTGCACTAAAAATAAAGTCAAGGGAAAGTAAAAGTACACATTTTAAAACAACTTTTAAAAATTACAATTCCTGAGAAAAACTACTCAATACCGTAATTTGAGTATTTGAAATTTGGATAACAAGTCATACATAATTATTATAGTCTTAAATGCAGTGGTTTTATTGGCTGTTGTGCTTGCTGACTTGATCAAACTGTGCATGCTGACACTATCAAATTTCACACATTTCATTTAAAAATATTTTTGGCTCATACATGCATCATTTTTGAATAACAGCTTAAGCTTCATGTCGTCTGCACTATTGTCTCCTAAACAACATGTATCTTAACTTCCCTCACCGTCCCTGAACATAATCTACTGCATAAAGCCAAACACACAATAACTGACATTTTCTCCTCTCTTTAAAGTCTCCAAAGGAGGAACTTGCCAAATGTGTCCTGGCAGAGGTTCCTGGTCAGGTCGTTACCTTCTTCAACATGATGAAGTATCCCCCTCCTAACTCAAACACTCCAGTGGATGCTTCAAATGGGGTGAAAAACTGACCGGCCCAATTCCTTGCTTCATACCGCATGCAACTGGACGACAAGTGTAGGCTTTCTTAAAGAGGTAGACCACTAGACGAATTAGGTTTGGTTTTAGAGCATTATATATTTATTTACATGATTTCATGTGCCAAATGACCATGGAACGATCTATTACGGATTTCGTTTGGACTTAAGAGCCACTAAAAGAAGACACGCTAGATCAGGGGGGTCCAAACTCGATCCTGGAGAACCGGTGTCCTGCATATTTTTGCTCCAACATCCTTCAACACACCGGCCTGGAAGTTTCTAGTAGACCTAGAAAGAGCTTGATTAGCTAGTTCAGGTGTGTTTAATTGGGGTTGGCACTAAAATATGCAGGACACCCGCCCTCCAGGACCGAGTTTGGACACCGCTGCCCTAGACAAAAGAATAGAAAGGAAATCATGTTAATGTTGCAGGTGAGATCTATTGAATAGTATGAAGGCATTTTAAAATTATGGTGAGTTTCATTCCTTTTTACAAAATTGTTTACAGTTAGCATGATTTAGAAACTGTCAGTATCATAACACGTTCCTGTAGACCATTTTTTATATCTATAAATATGATTTTTTTTTAAATCAGTGCCTCATAAAGCTATATTGACGTGTCACATTTATGCAATGATGTGCCTTATTGTTTAAGTAGCGTTTTCTGTATATAAACCTGTGCCTATATATGTTTGATTTAAATTTATGGAGAATCAATTTGCAGCTTTTTACATGCCAATTTTTTTATGTTTGACCACATATACCTGCGATCACTAAGAAATGGTGCTGCTCAGATGTCAATTTGTATGTATAAATCAAAGCCATAAGAGATACTGACGTCTGGTTGGTTAGTGTTCCTGAGTTGTGCCTGAATATGGTAATAGTAATCATAATACTCAATCAGTATTGAATGTTCAGAGGTGCACAAAGAAATTTAATTTGGTCACCATACCAGCCCATTTTACTGGTTATAGGCTAAGAGGAATATAATAGATGATCTCAACTACATTTAAATTGCAGCTATTTTTCTATTATTTTCATTAGACATCTTTGTGTTGGCATGGTTACATATTAATGTAATGTCTTTAACTCGTCATTGTTTTGCTGATGTACAGCCTGTAGCATGCCTTGTTCCCCATACAGTAAATAAATCACCAAAACAAAGCGTTGATTATTGAAGACTAATTGAGTAATGATGACAGAACGAGATGGTGTGTACTGAATGTTTATTTTTATGAAAAACATTGACATATTTACAGCATACAAAGGCCAGAAAACTCATTCATCAAGATGCTGCTAGAATATAATAGCTTAATGTAAATGGAAAACAAGGTAAAATGTGCAAATTGAAGTTTCTCTCAGTCAGTTTTATTCACATTTCTGTAGATCTGAGTCAGATAGATAGATAGATAGATGATGGATAGATAGATAAAAGAATGTCATTGATGGATGGTGTAATGGATGGATGGATGGATGAAATGAAAGGATGGAAAAATAAATGTTATTCATAGATGGAAGGATAAAAAAATATCATAATTACTGGGTATTATGGGTGAATAATGTAGTTGATGGGTAGACGGAGGATGAAATGGATCGGATGGATGGATGGAAGATGTCATGTATGGTATATAAAATGAAGTGAAGGACTGATGGATGATATGGATGGATGAAAGCATAGACAGACAGACAGAGAGATAGATAGACAGATAGATAGACAGATAGATAGATAGACAGATAGACAGATAGATAGACAGACAGACAGACAGACAGACAGACAGACAGACAGACAGATAGATAGATAGATAGATAGATAGATAGATAGATAGATAGATAGATAGATAGATAGATAGATAGATAGATAGATAGATAGATAGATAGATAGATAGATGGATGGATTGATGGATTGATGTATGGATATATAGATAGAGCAATTGATGGATTATGTAATGGTGGATGGATGGACTGGCAGATGAATGGACTGATAGATCTCTTTAATTCTTTTTTTCCGCTGCTTGAGCCTGCAGGATAGAGAAAGGGCATTACTTCAGATCTCTTCATTGCTGTTTTAATTTGTTCAAAGTTTCCACAGTCCAAACCTGCAGCCAATCCACAGGCAGACCCATCCTGCTTTACCATTAAACCCCTGAACAGATCAACACACACCTTCAGCTTGTCCAGCAAACCTCCTTTCCCGAATCCTCCAAAAGCACGCAACATTTTGGGAGTGGGAGGTTTGGGTCCAAACAAAGCCAATCCCTTCTTCTTCTCTCCTTCATCCTTTGTAGGAGCAGCTTTGCCTTTGGCCTTCATCAGTTTCCTGAGGAGCATCAATCAGCCATTATTGTAGACTCAGCACAATAAAATAAGTTCTTGAATGGTTCTAGTTGACCTCACCGTCCTTTCTTGGCCAGGACTTTTTGAGACTCTGGGTAATGGATCAGGATGTCATTGAGATCTTTCTTATCCAGCACGAAGAGGTTGGCAAATCCATGAGCAGCAACGTTTGCAGTTCTTCTGTTTCCGCCATCTTTTGCCGACTGTAAGAGACTGAAAAAAAAAGACAGTTCTGTTGTTGTAGTGCCATGCTTGTGGGCAATTTATCATTGACATTATTGTTAAATAGAAAAAAAAAAGATAGATGGATAGAACGATAGATGGATAAAATGATAGATGGATAGAAAGGTGGATGATGATGGATTTATTAAAAAAAGAGATAGATAGATAGATAGATAGATAGATAGATAGATAGATAGATAGATAGATAGATAGATAGATAGATAGATAGATAGATAGATAGATAGATTGATTGAACGATAGATTGAACGATAGATTGAACGATAGATTGAACGATAGATTGAACGATAGATGATGGATGGATTTATTAAGAAAAAGTATACATGGATGGATGGATGGTTTTATTGATAGTTGATAGATAGATAGATAGATAGATAGATAGATAGATAGATAGATAGATAGATAGATAGATAGATAGATAGATAGATAGATAGATAGATAGATAGATAGATAGATAGATAGATAGATGGATGGATGGATGAATTTACTTAGTAGATGGATGGATGGATGGATGGATGGATAAAATGGATGGATGGATGAATTTATTTAGTAGATGAATAGATGGATGTATGGATGAATTTATTAAGTAGATGGATAGATAGATAGATTGAACGATAGATTGAACGATAGATGATGGATGGATTTATTAAGAAAAAGTATACATGGATGGATGGATGGTTTTATTGGTAGTTGATAGATAGATAGATAGATAGATAGATAGATAGATAGATAGATAGATAGATAGATAGATAGATAGATAGATAGATAGATAGATAGATAGATAGATAGATAGATAGATGGATGGATGGATGGATGGATGGATGGATGGATAAAATGGATGGATGGATGAATTTATTAAGTAGATAGATAGATAGACAGACAGACAGACAGACAGACAGACAGACAGACAGTGGATGCTGGATGGACATATTAAGAAAAAAGATAGACAGATGATAGATGGAGAGAATGGTAGTTAATATGGATGGATATATTAAGATGGATGGATGATGGCTGGATTTATTCAGAAGAAAGAGACAGATGGATGGATTTATTAAGGAAATAAGCAGTTGTATAATTCACATGACTGTTCACAAATGTGAGATTCTCTGTCCAGTACCTGATCTCCCCGAACACACAGCCTGCTTTCAGAGTCACAAACACAATCTTGTTATCCGGTCCACCGATGACCTGCACTTCTCCAGCCTTGATGATGTACATTTCTCTCCCAATGTCTCCCTGTGTGAAGCCATGGAACAGTTGCTCATGGTAATTGTTTGAATCTTTGTTTTATCATGATTATTTCTGATGTTTCTAACCTTCTTGCACACAAAGTCTCCAGGTAGGTACACAATGGATTTCAGACGCAGTAACATGTCCACAAGCATCTGGTTGTCACAACCCTAGAAAAATAAAATAAAAGGGTTTAGAGTTTCAGATTTCACATATTTTTATTTCCTCAGACATCTCAGGCCATGTCTTGCATCTTGGAAAAATGACTTTAATTGACTCTAAGAATTTAGAGTTTAAGTTTTAGAATTGTGACTTTTTTTCTTTGAGATTTACAGTCTACATGTTAGAGCTCATAAAACACAAAAGAGGAACGGACAGCTGCACCCAAAAGTTTACATCTCAGAATTTAGATTGTACCCTCTACATTTTTCTTTATATCGTAACTGTCACTTTTTTCATTTGGATTTCTGGGTTTTAATATTGGAATTTAGATTTTTTTTTAGAGTTTACATTTTTACTTCACATTTCTGCTCTCTGAATTCTGATTTTACATCTTGATATTTTAAATTTACCTTATCTTAGAACTTTGAATTTTAACTTTTGGAATTCTGAGTACACATCTTGAAATGTAGAGTTTATACCTTTATATATCAAAATTGAGAATCAGGATGAGAATCAGCACCTTCAAGTCCGAGGCCATGGTGCTCCACCGGAAAAAGGTGGTTTGCCATCTCCAGGTTGGAGGAAAGTCCTTACCCCAGGTGGAGGAGTTCAAGTATCTCTGGGTTTTGTTCACGAGTGAGGGAAGGATGGAGTGTGAGATAGACAGGTGGATCAGTGAATCAGCAGCAGTGATGCGGCCGATGTACTCGTCCACTGTGGTAAAGAAGGAGCTGAGCCGAAAGGCAAAGCTCTCAATTTACCGGTCAATCTACTTTCTGCTTTGGTCAATACCGAAAGGACAAGATCTCCGATAGAAGCGGCTGAAATGAGTTTCCTTCGTAAGGTGGCAGGGTGCACCCTTATAGACAGGGTGAGGAGATCTGTCACCCGGGAGGAGCTCAGAGTAGAGCCGTTGCTCCTCCACATTGAGAAAAGTCAGCTGAGGTGGCTCGGGCATCTGTTTCGGATGCCTCCTGGACGCCTACCTAAGGAGGTGTTCCAGGCATGTCCCACCGGGAGGAGGCCTCGGGGAAGACCCAGGACATGCTAGAGGGACTATGGCCTGGGAACGCCTCGGGATCCCCCCAGGGAGGAGCTGGAAGAAGTATCTGGGGAGAGGTAAGTCTGGGGTTCTCTCCTAAAGCCTGGTTTATACTTCTGCGTCAGGTGACCGGCGTAACCCATGGCGCATGCAACGCGCGTAGCTGTGCATTTATACTTTTGCGCGCTGTCTCTGTTGGTCTGCATTAACACTTCTGAAACACTAGTTGGCAGTGAGGTGTAAATGTTCCTCTGTGGCGAGTTTCTTCGCTGCTGTTTTGCTTTTCCTGAACACTTCCGGGATGTACAAGTGTCCCAAACTCGCTCATTTTGAGGCAGGAACCGGCGGGCGTGCAACAACTTTAACTATGAGGTAAACACAAAACAAAACTTTCCATCCGGAGCTCCTTCACGGGACTCCACACTTGTAAACAATCGCTCCATCAGGCTTGCACCATTCATGCGGCTCTCGGTCCCCCCCAGACTCGTCAGCGTTACCAAGACGACCAATCACAGAGCTTGCGCTACGTGTCGTTGCGATGTGTAGTTACATTTTTTGAGAGGTGCACGTCAGCGACGCCGACGGCCACGGCGAATGGCTATGCATCAGCACCGAAGCATACGCCGGCGTTTGACGCAGAAGTATAAATCAGCCTTAAGACTGCTGACCCCGCGACCTGACCCCAGATAAGCAGATGAAAATGATGATAAAGATGATATCTAAATTGAGTTATCTTGTTTTTGAGCTGTCAGAATTTCAATATAATATGCCACAACTATTTTTTTTTTCTGCATCAGAAATAAGCTTCCACTGTAGAGATCTTCAACATTAGCTGAACACATTTATATGAGTTTAATAAGGGACTAAGCCGAAAGACTGTCATACCTTGAAAAGGTCAATCTTCTGGAAAGTAGCGAGGTTGATATCCACAGCGATTGCTGTTCTCATCACCAGCGGCATCTTGTCTAATAACTCCGATTCATCTGTGGGGCATTTAAGATTTTTGCAGATGATCCAGATAATTTGCTATCTACATACAGTAAGTTTCTGTATAAGCTACTATCATTACCCAATTAGTCACTTGAGTCTTTCTACTTTACACTAATCTCTTACCCAGCATGCCCTGGGAGTCCCAGGTGTAGTTATACCAGGTGCGAACTCTGCTCTGGACCAGTTTGGGAATGGTGTAGGTGTTCATATACGCCACGCAAGAATCCATAGATGCTCTGAAGTACGTTTGACCTGCCGTAGCTGCTCCAATGACGTCTCGCATCTGAATGCACACGGATTCAGAGCATGGTAAGCAACTTTCAGCGATGTGAAGTTATGTGCCATATTTTCTGTTTACCTGTCCAATCAGGCTGGAGAAGACAAAGACTCCAGTAAAGAAGTTGACGAGCTGGAAGACGATCTCGAAGAGCGTATGGGGCTCCGGCAGACCTCCGATAGTGATCAGGGTACGAGTGGCGAAGTAATAACAGCGCAGATATCTTAAGAGAAGTAATATTATCAAATTAGTACAATGTTTATTTATAGAAATGCAATAGCATATAATTTTGAATTAAATAGTGTATTACATTTTATTTAATTTTCAATAGCTCTACTGAAAATGATAACAATGCAAAAAATATTTACTTTTAATCATTTGGAAGAATTTACCATTCATTTTTACCACTTTCAAATTAGAACAATTAAAGCAATTAAAGTAAAAAAAGATGTCTAATGCAGTGCACAATTTAGATACATATAAAAAAACATACCTATCTAATATCCTATCCGTAATACTGTGTGTATGTGTATTGTGTGTCTGTGTGTGTATCCATCATACATAAAGCAGGGAAAATAAGTATTGAACATGTCACCATTTTTCTCAGAAAACATATTTCTAAAGGTGCCGTTGACTTGAAATTTTCCCCGGATGTTGGTAACGTTCAAAGAAATTAATTAATGCAAAGAAAACAAATCTGATTAGTTTACAAATTGAGTTATGCGTAATAAAATGAAATCACACAGGGATAAGTATAGAACACATGAAGAAAGGAAGGTGTAGACAGTAAAAGCTCAGACAGCAGCTGAAATCTCTCAGTAGTTCTTCAGCAACCCTCTGCCCTTCCTCATTGTAAATAAATATTAGCTTCTTCAGTCCAACATCTACATTAACAAGATGATAAAGATGAAACCAGAGTGGACATTTCAGCAAGACGATGATCCAAATCACAACCAAGAAAACTCTCAAATGCTTTCAGAGAAAGAAAATAAAGCTGTAGAATGGCCTAACCAATCACCTGAATCCAATATAAAATACAAAATAAAGATCAGATTTGATAGACGAGACCCACAGAACCATCAAGATGTTTACACTCTATTCTCCATATAAGACGCGTCTTCAAGCTGCCATCACCAAAAATGTCTTTATATAAAGAATTAAACAAATTTCTGTAATTCAGCACTCACTCTTTGTGTCATTCATAGTTATTACATAACTCATTTTTTATTTGTTTGTTTTGTTGTATTTTTTTAGTTTGTGTTTGGGTTTTTACCTAAATCTGGTTCAATTTCATGTCGACAGCTTCTTTAGGAATGTTATTCTAAATTAAAAAAATAAAATAAAATAATAATAATAATTTGTTCAATACTTACTTTCCCTGCTGTATGTACAGTTGAAGTCAGAATTATTTGCCCCCCTGTTTATTTTTCCCCAATTTCTGCTTAAAGGTGATACTATTTTTTTCAACACATTTCTAGACATAATAGTTTTAATAACTCATTTCTAATAACTGATTTATTTTATCTTTGTCATGATGACAGTACATAATATTTTACTAGATATTTTTCAAGACACTTCTATACAGTTTAAAGTGACATTTAAAGGCTTAACTATTAACTATTAGTTAATTAGGTTAACTAGGCAGGTTAGGGTAATTAGGCAACTTATTGTATAATGATTTGTTCTGTAAACTATCAGAAAAAACAGCTTAAAGGGGCTAATAATTTTGACCTTAAACTATTTTTTAAAAATTAAAAACTGCTTTTATTCTAGCCGAAATAAAACAAATAAGACTTTCTTCAGAAGAGAAAAATATTATCAGACATACTGTGAAAATTTGCTTGCTTTGTTTAACATCTTTTGGGAAATATTTTAAAAAAGAAAAAAAAATCAAAGACGGGCTAATAATTCTGACTTCAACTGTAAAAAAATTAAATTATTTCTGAATTAATGAGTATTAAATAAGTGAATCCATACGCATTTCCTAGTCCATCATATGTCCACCTACTGCTGCCCAGACCCTCATATTCTGATGCCACATAATAGAGGCAGGAGTTGATATGAAGACAGTAGAGCAGATATCCAGTAGTGCGGCCAACTCTGCCAAATAAAAAGACCAAGATTAATATTAAAGATATGGATTTAATCACCCCAAACCCCTGCCATTTGCCTAGCACACTCTTATTCACAAGTAATATCTCAAAATTCCTAGCTGGTTAAGTTAAGATGTGATGCTACAATGATAAACAGACTTAATAATAATAATAATGCCCAGCTGGTGGCTTATATATATATATATAAACTACACATATGCAAACATACCTCCAGATATACGCCTTAGCCATGATGCTTTCCAGACGATCACTGAACTCAAAAAATGATTGATACTAAATAGAAGAGTGAAGATGTGTTATACAATTGCACAGTGCATCAAAAAACAGTTAATGGGAACTATTAGTTGTTTTAGTACTATTAGCTAAAGTTGAAGTGTATTCAGATAAAGCCAAAAACAAAATATAAAAAAGAAAACTAAAATAAATGTTAGTACTGAAATTATTATAATTATATACCAAGTCTACATATTTAATATATAAATCAACACTTAATTACATAATAATAAATTTAATAAAATACATACTAATATATTTTATAAATACAAATTATAAATGTTTATGTAACACTTATAATACACACTCAGACACACACACACACACACATATATCTGAAATTGGTAACAGTATACACACACACACAAACATATATTACAATAACAGTTTTGGCTGCAGAACTAACCCGCATAAATCGGTTTAGCCTAAAGAATGAGGTAAATCCAAACTGGAAACACAGCAAGTCAAACGGTATGATGCTTATCAGGTCTGTCTGTTGAGAGAAAATATGATCAACATTAATCAAACATTAAATCACAAAAATATATGCACTTTATGCAAGGCTTAGTTACACAATACATGAAAATCAAGGACATAAGGAAGAATAAATGTACTAAAAATGTTTATATTTATATATATATATATATATATATATATATATATATATATATATATATATATATATATATATATATATATATAATGTTGTAAAATATAATAATATTTTCATAATATATTCTGTCAAATGAAATAAAAATACTATTTAATATACACATACACATAAAATTATATTTAAGATATTTATAGAAAATTAGATTTATTTTATAAACTATGCAGATATTAATTTATAAACAATACATATTTATTCAATACAATTTTCACACACCTGGAATCTGGCAGATTCTCTGTAGTTCTGTTTTGTCTGTACTCTGTCTTTCTGAAGAAATAAATGTGCAGGGTTTCTTTTTAGTAAAACCTTAAAAAAAGTATGAGTCTCTATTCTAAATATGTACTGCCATATACATTTCTGGAGAGTGCCAAATATGTCCTAGGAGCTACATTTTTTTAGCAGTATTTGTTTTAGCGAATCCACTAGATGTCGATGTGTAAGCTTTTTCAGATCTCAGATTTCTCTCGCGATTGCCATTCGCGCCTGCCAGAGGCTACTGTTGACTGACTGACTGGCTGACTGAACCACCCTCCTCCCTCCCCAAACCTAACCAATAGTGTTTTCAAAAGCACCGATTGACCAGCGCCCACCCACTTCCATAAACCCAACTGACAGTTTTTAAAAGCAAAAAAAAAAGCCCTCATGTGATTTTTACCACATTTTCAGATTTTACCACATTCTCACTGTCATTTACTTCTTTTTTTTTTTTTTGGCTTGTTTGTGTTTTACCTGCTTTGTGGAATTGTTCTTCGCTGAACTCGAACCCCATCATCATGGTGAACTTCTCGCTCTGTCTCAAGTCCGCCAATGTACTTAGCGAGCTAACTAGATAAATTGGTACCAATGGGAAAGTTGTTCATACGAAGATAAGCGGTCAGCTGGTAAGCATGAAAAGGAACAGCGTAGTGTTCATTTTAAAGACGAAATGCAGCCATACAGACTTCTGCCTACATAATTCACCAACTCCAGAAATGTATATAGGGCTACATTTTCAGACATTTTTCATGAGCCTGTGTTGAAAAAAGCACTCACTATAATGTCTCCTGCTTTCACAAACTGAAGCCGCGGCTGAAACATAGTGATGTCGATGACGTTCACCAGGTCTGCCAGGAAATCGAATAGGATCCAGAAGGGAATGGTGGCAGGAGTGTGGTAGGGAAAACACAAGCGTGCCGTGGCCAACCAAACATTATAGTTAAACGCCACTGTGACGACGCTCAGCCATTTAATATACCTCCGATCTGTTAAAAGACCAAACATATACACCAGTCAGTATGAGCAAATTGTTTCATTGGCATTTTTTCTGTGATTTTTTTCCTAATGTCCTACCTGTAAAAGGGTCAATAGTTGCACCCAAATACGAGTCCATTTTGTCTTCGAATGGTTTGAGAAGGGTGTCTATACATGTGCATTTGATTTTAGGGAACATGGCCTCAGCTGCCTCTTTATCAGCTGCCTCTTTCTCTGCTTTCAGTTTTTCCTCTTTCTCCTTCTTTTCTTTCTCCTCCTTTTCCTTCTTCGCTGCAGCTCTCTTGGCGTCATCCTCTTTTTTCTTCTGCTCAGCCTCTTCTCGTTTTATTCTTTCCTCTTCTTGTTTTCTGATCCAGTCTTCCTTTCGGTAAACTGGTGCTGTGTATTAAGGAAATCTGAGTCAGGTTTATTTTTATAACGCTTAAGAAACTCCTAAAATATAAAGCAGATTGATTTATAAACCGAATCTTCAGAATCAGAGATGCGCACTTCATTAAACGCTTATGAAAATCAACCATGGTATTAAACGTTATTTGTTTATGTTTTATAATTAGTGAAATGATTTACATTTCATTTGTATAAGCACAGTTTTGATTTTGATTCATAAGCTTGCTATTCATTTCTGATTTTGAGCCCAAAAGAAGCGTATATAAGGATTCTGCATTCACACTACGAGTGACTAGCATCGGCAAATCGACAAGCGACCTTGCATTTCAACGTAGAGCGAGCAACTTCCAGCGACCTCCGTTTACACGAGCGACAGCGACCGTTGGCACAAAGGTGGGCATGTCGAGTGACGCGACAATGTTGAGAATCCTTCAGCTTTATACAAATGAAGAGTGACTCTTTGCTTTAGACATTATCAAGGTCGGAACAGGGGTGTAACGTGATGGTGCGTAACTTGTAGTACGTTAGAGGCTTAACTTGAAGCTATAGAGAACCATGATTTAAAACTATGTTGTTGGCAAGATGTGTATATCAGTTATTAATGTCTACACCTACTCCACACCTAGACCCAACCTTCACAGTTATTAACGTCTGCACCCTACCTACCACAACTCTAAACGCAACCATCATCGTTATTTTTGTCTACACCTAACAAAAAACCTAAGCCTAAACCCAACCATCATAGTGATTAATGTCTAAACCTACACCGATCCTTAACCCAACCATCATAATAATTAATGTCTACACCTAACCCAAACCTAAACCAAACCATCATCTTTATTAATGTCTACACCTAACCCAAACCTAAACCAAACCATCATCTTAATTAATGTCTACACCTACACCAACCCTTAACCCAACCATCATATTAATTAATGTCTACACCTAACCCAACCCTTAACCCAACCATCATATTAATTAATGTCTACACTTAACCCAAACCTAAACCCAACCATCATATTAATTAATGTCTACACCAACCCAAACCGAAACCCAACCATCATAGTGATTAATGTCTACACCAACCCAAACCGAAACCCAACCATCATAGTGATTAATGTCTAGACCTACACCAACCCTTAACCCAACCATTATAGTGATTAATGTCTCCATCTACACCAACCCTTAACCCAACCATCACAGTTATTAACATCTACACCTTCCCTAACCCTAACCCCAAATCATTTTGTAACGTACAGCTGCAAGTTGCGGAGACTTTCAAAGTTGACACACTCACCATTGTACTGTTATTTGCAACCACAGGAAGTGATGCTGAGTAGGCAAACTGTTATGACAAAACGAATAAAGAAATCAACAAGATGCATGGCTAAGTGAATGAATATAATAATATATCAAATTAATTGGTTGTGGATAAATTTGGAGAAATCTCACTAAAGCATGTGGTGAAAATTTTCTCTGGTAAATATTTCTGTCATTTTGCCAACAACATCTTGTTCATCTCGCATGGCTCAATAGGATATCGATAACTACAGGTTACCCCTCTCTAACTTACAAATTACGCCCCTTTATGTTTTGCCCCCGTCTTTCAGTCTGAAGACAGACTTGCCAACAGTCGCTGTCGTTCATGTAGACGGGGGTCTCCAGAAGTCGCTCACTTTGCGTTAAAAAGGGTTGAAATGAACGATCGCTCGTAGTGGTGAATGCAGCTTGAAATCAAGACAGGGCCCAGAATAAGCACTGAGGTACTCCAATAATCTAAAAACAGAAAAAGATGAAGAAATAAACAATCACTCACTGACGGGTGGTGTGCGCTCTGGGGACGAGGCGTATGGGTCGACGATTTTATCTTTATAAAGCTCTGTCCTCTCCCGCATTTTCTTGACGATGTCCCGCAGTTGGTCGTCAGTGTATCTGTAGTAGACGACTGGTGGAGTTGGAGGTGAAGGGGGTCCATCTTCACTACATGAAAAAAGAGATGGCAAATATAAGGTTAATGATTATGTAATCAATAGCAGTCATTTTATTAGACTTTGTAGTATTGGTAATGGTGGCTGTGGTAATAGCTTATGTTGATTACATTTTCCTGATATATGCTGTTTCCTGTTCTAAACCTGAAGAGAAAAAGCTCTTTTTTTAAATAAAAAAGCTATCTGTAATTTTAGATGTGTTTATACAGCATGTCTCGTATTTTTCCAGAAAATCACGAATGTCAGTGATCATTAAAGGGTAAATTCAGGTGAATTGGGACACTTTTTGCTATTGAGATGACCAAAGAGGAGTGTCCTAATTGAACTGCATTCATCCTATGTTTTTCATTTATCAAAATAATGGGATTATGTCATGTCAGTCATAAAAATGCTCAAAAAAGTTTAAGCATGTAATTGAGTATGCCAAAGTTAATGTATTTGGCTTAGATCTGTTTTGCCAAACATGCTAAAAACATGCTAATTCATTTTAACCATGTAAAAAACATTCTAATTAATGCTAGCACATTGTTAAAACACACTACCAACATGCTACCAACATAGTAGAAACATTGTAAGTCACTTAGCCATGTTAGTAACTTACCATGCTGATAACATCCAAAATGCAAAATTTGCTAGCAACATGCTAATTCATGTGATTTGTGTACAAAAAACATCCCTGTTAATTCTAACCAACTACCAACATGTTAATCCATAATAGAAACATTGTAGATCACTTAGCAGTGCTAGTAACTAACCATGTTAGAATTTAAAAAAACATGCTGGTATAGCATCCAAAATGCAAAATTTACTAGCAATATGGTAATTCATGTTAACTATGTAAAAAAAAACATGCAAATTAATGCTAAAAAAAGTTGTAAAACACACTACCAACATGTTAATTCATAGTAGAAACATTGCAATTAGCTTAGACAGGTTGTTAACTAACCATGTTAGAATTTGAAGAACATGCTGATAACATTTAAAATGGTAAATTTGCTAGCAACATGCTAATCCATGTTAACCATGTAAAAACATGCTAATAATTGCTAGCACCGTTTTAAAACACACTACTAACCTGTTAATTAATAGTATGAACATTATAAGTCACGTATCCAAGTTAGTAATTTACCATGTTAAATTTGAAGAACATGCTGGTAACATTCAAAATGGTCCATTTGCTAGCAACATGCTAACTCATGTTAGTGTAAAAAAACATGCTAATTATTGCTAGCACAGTGTTAACACTCTACCATCATGTTAATTTATAGTAGAAATATTGTAAGTTGATTAGCCATGTTAGTAACTAACCATGAATTTGAAGAACATCCAGGATGATACATTTGCTAACAACCTGCTAATCCATGCTGGCCACATGTTAAAACAAGATCGAAACAGCAGGTAATGTGATAAAAAAGAAACACTACTAACATGCTAGCTTGATTTTATTTATAAATAGGTTAAATAATTTGCAGTGATATTATTAAAGTTGTGAGGTTATATAACACTACTTACAGTATGCCCTGGTTTAAACAGAGAATGTGTTAATCTTATAGAGGGAAGCCAAATCTTGCACACAACAACAAATCTTATCTGCATTCCAGAGCTCACAGCCTAAGTCTTTATCTAATTTCTGAGAAAGTTCAGCTGCTGAACTAACGCCACACTTCGTTTATGCTCAAGACTACATAGTATAAACCTGTACCTGTATTTATATTCTTTTTATTTAAAGCAACTCCTTTGCATTTGTGTCAAATAATTGCTTTAATTCATTGAATTAGTCCTCTTTCCCAGTAGGGACTTTCATTTTGCACACCATAATACTGTAAACCCAGCCTGATCTCACGAGAAAGCGTAAGTATTTTACATTTTGCCAGTTTAGTGGCTAATTTGTACAAATTCGTACGAGTTCAGTCGTACGAAATTGTACGATTTTAAAAAGGAGGCGTGGCACCTAACCCCACCCCTAATAAACCCAACCGTCATTGGAGGATGAGCAAGTCGTACTAAATTGTTTGAATTAGGTCGTACGAATTCATACGAATTAGCCACAAAATCAAAAAGTTACGAGTTGCCGTGAGATTGTGTTGGTAAACCTCAAGTTCTAATTGTTCCTGGAAAGCTGATCCTGTGTTGTTTGTTGCAGTTAGCTAAAATTAGCACATATATAGAGCTAAATTTAGTCTTACACTAGTATCATCATTACATCGTCAGAATTGTTACTGTAAAATGATGACTGCTTAGTTATGGTTTGCTGAAATCAATACAGGCTCTGATATGTACTGAAAACAGAAAAAAACAGAAACTCCTGTTTACACGTGAGCACGTTCCCATGATCTTCTTAAGTCACAAATGCTGCAGATCTCCTAATCTCCTTTCAGCAGTATTTAGGGTCACGCTGAACATCACTGAGTCAAAGATGGACATAAACAAAGAAAAACCTGCTGTGTAAATACAGGATAAAGATCTCTTCCTCAGATATCAAAGCCGCATTTTACAACATCTATCTATCTATTTATCTATCTATCTATCTATCTATCTATCTTCGAAACTCTATCTATCTATCTATCTATCTATCTATCTATCTATCTATCTATCTATCTATCTATCTATCTATCTATCTATCTATCTATCATCAATAAAAACGATCCATCCATCCATGTATACTTTTTCTAACGTTTTCTTATTTATTTATAGTTGCTAAAATACAGAGAATATGTTCAAATATAACACAGACTATAAATGTAATACATGTTAAAGAGTAAGTTTCCTTTTATTATTGCACTGCGTTCTGGAATACTTTATTCTGATTAGTCAATCATGAAATTCCAAGGTGTGTTATTTCCAGATAACCACCAGAAGTAAAAGCACAGAGTCAACTGGGTACTTCGTACTATTTTGACCATTGGTGAGTATATTTTTACATATACATTTATACAGTGGTCCCTCGCCATAAAGTGGTTCCCATTTCGTGGTCCTGCAGTTTTGCAGATTTTTTTTTTGTGCAATTTTACATGCTTTTTTTTTTTTCAGCGCATTGTGTTCTGCGTCCTGATTAGCACATTGTGTTTTGCGTTTTGATTGGCTGTAGACCATTGTCAATCAATCTCTTCCATGCCGTGGAATGCGTTCAGCTTGCCAAATTGACATAAATCTTCAATCAGCAGTGTGTGACTCTGAAGTGCTGTGGTGTATGTTTGCAAGTTTTCTCCCCAACAAACCCCATAATGTCGACGAAACATTGTGCACTATTAAAGGCACCAGTGGTAGCACCCAAAAGAGAGATTATCTAGGGACCGCTGAACACTCAAAAAATGACTTTTGCTCCTTGTTTAAACTACTTATTCATGAGTTGAAACAATGCAACTCTTATGTTTTTTTTTTTGGCAACTTAATTAGTTTTATGTTCAATCCACCTAAATTTGTAAAAACGATTAAGTTAACCTAATCGATTTGTGTTGGGATGATATGAAGGAATTGTGTGAAACCCAGCAATTTTTGAAAGTGTGTGCTTGTCTTTCTTTCGCGCCACTGTTCTTAATAGTTCTGCGCCATCTTGTGATAAATAAGTTATTGCTTTGAATTCAGCTTTTTTCTATCTGCAAGCTTTATGAATGAGTTAGTAAAATATTACAGCTCAATGTAATCATGTCTAAATCATCTACAAGTCAGTATATTTTGGTTAATTGTTTATTTTGTGGCAAGTTTGTGTAATAAGCGGAATAATGTACATGACAGTTGTTTGGCCTTGCTTAATTAGTCAATTCGTAATAAAGTGCGCATGAACCAGAAGTTTCTGAGACTTTTATTTAAAAAAAAAAAAGTATGCAAGAAGTACCCTTATGACTTACTACTTCCAGCAAGATTCTGAATTTGATGCACGCTACGCTATTTCATGGTGCACTACGAGAGAATGGTAGTAAAGTGACACAACCCGATGATGGTAGGTCACGTGATCATGACAAAATGGCGGATGTAGAACATCTAGTTCTATTCATATTGCTCACATTCATACATAGAAAGTACTTTTCGAACGGCCAAGTAGTATATTTAAATTCAAATGCAGTTACTACTGAGTAGTAGGCAATTTCGGATGCAGCCATACTCCCTACTGAAACAGAATATTAACTAGTGCTTAAGAATATTGTTGCTGAAGCGTCAAACAGTAGGGCCGCCCTTCAAACACAAAAGCAAATGGTCAGACTTTTATTGAAGATTACCAAAACAAACATTTTTCCCCCAGTGGATTAACTTGCACACATTAATTGTTCACCTAAAAAATAACAATGTCCGCTAACAAAATAAATATTGTAAAATTGGATTTCACACAGAGTCTTTAAACATTACTTTCGTTTTAAATGCTGCTACTCTCTACCTGTACTGCTACTAATAAATAAGAAGAAGTAATACTATTTGTGTCTTGAGCCGTGGGAACAAAGTGAGGCCGGTGCTTGAGTGATAATCAGAAGCACCTGTATCACGCACCATACTCGAGTCCTGCGAAGGAGCTCTGGATGATAAAAGAAGGAGAGGCAACAGTGGAAGAGAGGACCAGGCCTGGACACTTTGTTTTATTTTTGCTTTCAATTTGGCGGCAGACACTGTGAAAAGCTGCCATCTGTTTGTTTAATTTTTACATTATTAAAATCATTCATAGGTTCATAGGTTCTCTGCCTCCTTCCAGATGGCCAGGTGGGCAGTAACTTTATTACACTATTATTAAACATAGAGGGTATTTACAGGTTAAACTCTTACCCAGCAGTTTCTGCTCCAGGATTAGCTGGATCTGCTGGTTTAGGAGGGTCTGGAGCTGGTGCAGATGCTGGAGCTGGTGCAGATGCTGGGGCAGGAGCTGGTGCAGACGCTGGGGCAGGAGCTGGTGCAGACGCTGGAGCAGGAGCTGGTGCAGACGCTGGGGCAGGAGCTGGTGCAGATCCTGGAGCAGGAGCTGGGGCAGGAGCTGGTGCAGATCCTGGAGCAGGAGCTGGTGCAGACGCTGGAGCAGTTTCTTAAAAATAGGTCAGAATTGCATGTTTTTGAGATATTTTATGTTCCTACTCCTGCCTTAGTCACCTAACTGGCCGCTAGCTCTCTGCAACTCTCACATGGTCGGCCACTGAAGCTAAGCAGAGCTGGGCCAGGTCAGTACCTGGATGGGAGATGACATGGGAAAGCTAGGTTGCTGCCGGAAATGGTGTTAGTGAGGCGGTGTTCGGTGGTGTTCAGTCTGTGTGGGTCCTAACGCCCCAGTATAGTGAAGGGGACTCTACTGCTTTCAGATGAGACATTAAACCTAGATCCCAACTCTCTGGGGTCATGAAAAATCCCAGGATGTCCTTCGAAAAAGAGTAAGGGTTTAACCCCGGCATCCTGGTCAAATCTGCCCACTGGCCTCTGTCCATCATGGCCTCCTAACCCTCCCCATTTCATAATTGGCTTCATCACTCTGTCTCCTCTCCACCAATCAGCTGGTGTGTTATGCGGTCTGGCGCAATATGGCTGCCGTCGCGTCATCCAGGTGGATGCTACAGAATGGTGGTGGATGAAGAGATTCCACCCAATGTGTAAAGTGCTTTGAGAGTCTAGAAAAGCGCTATATAAATGTAAGCAATTATTATAATTATCAGAAAAATAATATATGTGATTATTAGCAACTAATGTGCAGGGTTTTTGCTGATCCTAATAGCATCGGGTTAAATGTTATTCATGACATGCTCTTTAATATTAATAAAGTGCCTCAGCAAAATTTAAATGTTACAATAAATTCCCCTAATAGAGCATCTTGAAGACTCACCAGTGGGCTTTTGCTCTTCTTTTTTCTCTTCTTTCTTTTCTTCATCTTTTTTTGGCTCTGGCTTTTCCTCCTGCTAAAACAGTGTTAACTCCTGCTGTCTTGACAAAGAGCATATCTTTAATTTGTGGGCATTTCTGCAGATCTTCAACAGCCTAGTGCTGACAGATAGTTTATTAGAGCAGCGTTCCCAACCACGTTCCTGGAGGACCAGCAGCTTTGTATGTTTCGGATGTCTCTTTTGTCTGTCACAGCCATTACAGGTCATTCAGTCTCTGGTTAAGGAGTTTGGTTCAGTTTGGTTAAGGAGACGTGAAAAATGTGCAGAGCTGGTGGTCCTCCAGGAATGTGGTTGAGAAACACTGTATTAGAGTATATTAAAAATGAACGATAACTGTAAGTCAATGTCTATAAGCATCTTTTTTTCCCCCCAAGACTTCAGATTGAAATTTACACAAGTTTCCTTTTTATTGCACATACTGTATTGAGATTTCTTGAATGAGAAATAAGCAAAAGCAGAAAGTGTAGACTGTAAAAATGCGGGGATTAAAGTTAAATTAATTAAGTAAATATTTGTTACAAATTTAAGTAGATTGAACATAAAATTTGTCCCACAAAACATAAGAATTGTGTTGTTTCAATTACTTCAAAAAGTAGTTTGAACAGGAAAAAAAAAAAAAAAAAAAAAAAAAAATATATATATATATATATATATATATATATATATAAAAAACTAAATATAGAGCTAATTAAAACCAAGTGGTTTTTGAGTGTTTAATAATAAATCAACATAGAAATTAATTAAGATGACATTTAGCATGTTAGCTAAATGAATGCGATTCACCTCATCATCTCTAAGTGTCAACTTAATAAATATTAAATGTATGGCATTTGAGTTATTAGTGTCAGTCATGTTTTAATGCTTCAAATACTGTTCAGTTGACTCTCAGACTAGTTCATTAATTTGATCCCAACAAAACTGTGTAAAAAAAATAAACAAAATCCCTAATTTTATAGCATTAAGTAAAAAACAACATCGTTTTAACCATAAAATGTTTGTTTTTAGTAAGTAATCATCAGCTATTTAAATACTAATGGCTAATTTAGATTAGATTTGTCTATCCACATTAAAAACAAATACTGTAGAAACAATTTCCACTCGGAAAATGCTAGCAAATTTCACAAATAATAGAAAAAAAATAATAGCAGACTGAATTAGATATGATATTTTGAAATATACCCCAATAATCTTTGCTTTTCTTTAAGTGATCAAACCTAATCAAACTTATGCTATACCTGCTGTATTCATTTATTATATATATTTTTTTCACAGTACTTAATCAGTATGATCCCAACAAATGTATCAAATAAAAAAAAACTTGGACTGTTCTCATTTAACAGTAATATTATACCACAAATAATAACAAATAATAAACATTTTATTAGTTACTAACATTTGAATTACAGGGAGGTTTGGGGGGGACTGACCCCCAATTAATGCTCAATTCCCTTGAAGGACGTGAAAACAACACGTATGGGGGGCCAGTCCTCTAAATAGTAAGAAATAGTTTGCATTGATCTGCATCTTAAATACTAATATTACTAATTAAATAATAGATATACACATGAACACGCCAACAGTATAATGGATTATACCATTGTAAATGTATAATCGTGTCTATTAATCTAAGCTGATAGACATGGTGTTCACATTTTTTCTGTTTCTACATAGGCTAAATGTAAAGTTTGTACCCACAGTAAATATTTTGCATTGATAAATTAATTAATCATTTAATTTGATTCACTGAAGCATGTATTACACCTAATAACATTACCGAAAAAGTTGGCCCTCTGATGTGTATAATTTGCACCCTGGTTACTAACATTACACCTTTAAATCCACATTGCTTATTCATATTGCAGAATTTTACGTACTGAAAATTTGCACAGTGGGTTTCAAAAATAGTTACACAATGCGATGTAACCGCTCTATTAAACATTTTTATATATATATATATATATATATATATATATATATATATATATATATATAAAATCTTTTATTTCAATGCAATAAATCAAGCTGAGAAATATTGAGAAATGAAATGTATGTCAACTGTGTTAAATCCAGCTGGTCGTACCTTTACCGGAGGTGTTGTTGTTGTTGAAGCTGGTGGTCCAGGGCTCTGTGCGACCGCTACTGCAGCTCTGGGCCAAAAAATCGTTTTTAAGGTGCTGAACATGGCGATCCCATCCAGATTAATCCTTTGACTCTCCTTATCCTGTTGCTGCCGATGTGTGAACTCCAAGCTGCTTCAATTAATTCTCGAAGCTCGATTAATTCCCTCGCAGGAACAGCCCATTTCCCTTGTTTATTGACCAATCAGAAGCCTTCTCGCACAGTCAACCAATCGTGGTCCTGTTCTAAATTTGCACAGTTGAAGGTGTGTAATGTGATGTTTCCTTATATTTATATTACTTCTATTTATTTTATTGTCTACTATTTGATTGGCTCACAGTCAAAATGTACTTTAATACTAATCATTTGTAGGCTATTCTGGAGATATTCTTGCTCTGTTTGTATAGTGTATATTTGGCTCTGGGTCCACATTTAGAAAGAGCTCTCAGCTAATTAAAACTCTTGATGTTCCTGCCAGACTAAAGAGATTAAGGGAGATCTCACGACAGACTGACTTGACTACAAGTGCTCGGCTAACAGATAATGCTATTTCAATGTGATAATATTTATACAATGTTACATTTTTTTTTCTTCAGGGTAAATTAAATTAGCTTGTTTTAACGTTATATTTATTAAACTGACTTAAAACAAGCTTGGATGACTTAAAAAATTAAGTTAAACTAATTAAAAACGAATCAAAGTAGACTAATTAAAGTAAGTTAAACTAACATAATAAACCTGCACTGAAAAAAAGGATTTCTTCAAAATTGTTGCAAACAATTTATATCTGTTGAATTTAAACAAACAAATTAAATTTAGCAACGTTCAACGTTAATTAACGTTGAACGTTAATTGTAAATTGTTTACAACGTAAATTGTTTACAACCACATAACTTAAAAAAAATAACTCTTTGGATGAACTCAATTTGATTGAGTGCAGGATTTCCATCCAATAAATTTGTTTAGCACCAACCAAAAATAAAAAAATAAAAAACTATTTAACAATTAAATGCAGTTGAGTTGGTCTAACGTGATTTTATCAAATGAAAGTTTAAATACATCTGTATTTTTATTCAACTTGAACTCAAAGGTCTGATAATGTCATCTATGTCTATTATATGTCATACATTTCAAAGTCTCTTAGTTTTATTTGAAGTTATCCTAAATGAACTTAAAGAGCCATTTTAAGCCTATTTCATGAGTCACATATACAGTGGATTGAGACTGATCTGAGAACTAATTTAAGGAAAGTTATTGCTCACTGAGCAAAGCCATGAACTGCATTTTTGCTAATAAGCTCCCAACACCCAAAGCATGGCTGCTTCTGCAAGGTGGTAATCTCGAAACTCAAAGCATTATATGAAAATCTCATAAATCTTCAAACTAATATGAAGATTAAACTCTAACAAGTCTATTCATAAAAGTTCTATTAACTTTAAACACCAGAGACTACTTTTATTGTCAACATTTCTCCCACATTCAATCCCACATAAAGCATGCTGGGAACTACAAACCCCCTAAACAGTTAGTTGGATCAACACAATTGCTTCATGTTGAATTGCTTCAACACAAAACGCCTAAGTAAACTTAATGGTTTACTTATTTAAGTGAACATAAAGCAAATAAATTGGCCAAAGAAATGACAAGAATTGTGTTGTTTCAGCTCATTTTAAATAGATAGTTTTAACAACCAGCAGTAATCTTCTTTTTGAGTGAACATTGTCATCGGTGTTCGGTTTAATGAGTTACAAAGCAACTAGATATTGTAATTACTCTTTAGCTTTAAAAACATTTAGCACTTAGCACTTTAGTTCATTTCATTACAGTTACTTATATGTACTTGGCATAAATAAATAAAAGAAGTTCTATATAAGTCAGTGAAGCAGAGTAATATAGTTTTATTTTTCATCTAAAGAACATTCTTCCTTTATTAAGGTCTCAAATAAAAATAATTTGAGAAATTAGTGCTTGAGACTTTTTAAGACCTATTTATGGCCATTATGAAGAAAATGTCAGACTTATATAGGGCTAAACGCTAAGAATTTTCTCTAAAGGCATAGTTGGGTCAATGGAAAAGATTTGAAGAGTTCAAATGCAAAAACCTGTAAATGCCATCTGAAGTTTTCTTTTAAAATGAGCATTTTAACCAGCCTGATCTCAAGAAGAAAAGTAAGTGTTTTATGTTTTGTCAGTTTAGTGGCTAATTCGTATGAATTCGTACAAGTTCAGGTGTACGAAAATGTACGATTTTAAAAAGGAGACGTGGCACCCAACCTCACCTCTAACCCCAACCGTCATTGGGTGATGAGCAAATCGTACTAAATTGTACGAATTAGTTCGTACGAATTCATAAGAATTAGTCACTAAATAAAAAAAAAATATTAATAGCATGTGAGATTGCTTTGATTATATCAGGCTTGTGTGTGTAGGTTCAGTAATTTCACCTTTTAGACAAAAAAATAAGTGTTTTCATACTGTTTACAGTGAAATAACTCAACATAACTAAAGTTGGCTGAGAAAAATGTTCATTTTTGACTGAAATTGCAGACGGCACTTTATTGTAACTTGCCTCATCCAAACAATTTTAATTTAGTTATATCTTAACCACATTTTTTAAATGTCAAAACAAGCTGAATCTAGTTATATATTATAACGTTTACAACATTTATAATATTTACAAAATTATAATAAACTAAATTTATGCAAATAAATGTTATTGTAAGAAAGATAATTACACCATTTGGTAAATAGAGTTAAATATTTATCATTTATTAAAAGTTTTATTTAGATGGGATTATTGGCGATTGGTCGGCATGATTTAGTCTCTTTATATAGAGGAAAGCTAAAACCCGTTTAAAATTAAGACCTACAAAAAATTTCAGTAAATTTAAGACCCTTTGTTTTTGAAATGTAAGACATTTTAAGACCCGCTGACACCCTGAATAATTCAGAGAAGCAGTTTTATTGTAAATTCTAATATTTTTGTGTTATTAGGAAATTTTCTATATTTTTTACAAAAAGTTTTATTTATTTAGTTGACATGAACTATTAATTATTCATTAAGTAGTAATTAATTGCTTTTTTAAAGTAATTTACACAACACGTATTGTCATGACCTATTGATCATGTAATTTTGCTAACACTACAATAAGATTACATTAATTAATGTTACCTATTGTATTTATAAATAATGAAAAATTACTTTATTACAGCATTTTAAAAATCTTTATTTATGTTAGTTAAATGAAGTTGTTCATTTTTAGTTGACCTTAACAAGCATTTGTGATCTTAATAAGGCATTGAAAACACAAACTCGACATGCTTCAGAAATAATGCGCAACGATGAAATAACAAAGCAAGTACTTTATTTGATTATTAGTACAAAATAGATCTATTTGGAAGAATGTTAACAAATAACAATCATGTAATTCCTTTATCACTGTTTTTAATCTGACTGATTGGCAAGTACTGCTGTTGGCAGGGAAACTCATTTCCAAAATGTGTACAAATACATTTATTATTAGCAGTCAAAAAAGCAGAAATATATAGAGAAATGATCTACTGTGCTACTACTGATTTGAAGCGGCGTTCTAGAAAGAAAAAGAAAAAAAGAAAATAATGATCAGTCTTTTTTGTAATCTCATTAATTATGATCTCAGTTTGATTCAAGATGTTTGCTCAAAAGTTTGGGGTCAGCAAGATTTGTAAATGTATTTGAAAAAATCTATTTAATATATAGTAAAAGTAAGAATTTTATGAACAGTACAGCAAAATATTGTTATTAAACGTTAAAATATAGATTTGCCATACAGATGCTACCATAGGTAACTGTGTGTATTAATAAATGTTAAAACAATTTGCCATATACACCAACATAAATGATTAAACCTTTATTTAGAAAATGTGCAGGTGTGGGTTTAAATATAATTATACATGACTTATTATCATTGTAGAAAACAGTGCTGTTTAGAACCGCTTAATACTTTTGTGGAAACTGATTTTTTTGTTTGATTCTATGATGCAAATGAAGTTTAGTTCAACAAAACAGCATCTGAATGTAACATTATGCATGTTTTATGCAACCCAGGCTCATTTTGAAAACGTACTTCTATATACATTTCTGGAGACCGCAAAATACGTCCCAGGGGGTATGTTGTTTTGCAGTTTTTGTTTTCATGAATCCACAAGAGGCTGCTGTGTGCGCTTTTTGAGATCTCGCATTTGCCATTCACACCTGCTGTTCTCGCGTAAGCCCACCAGAGGCTGCTGTTGACTGACTGACTGATAGACTGACCCACCATCCTCCTTCCCTAAACCCAACCAACAATTTCAAAACCAGTCAAGTAAAAGAAAAGCCCTTGTCTGATTTTTACCACATTTTTAGATTTTACCACATTCTCACCCTGTTAACTTGTTTATTAAATTTTTTTGGCTTCTGTTTTTGTCTTATTCGCTTTCTGAAACCGTTCTTCACCGGACTAGAACCCAGTCATCGTGGTTAACTCCTCTCTGTGTCTCAATTCCGTCGAGCTAAAGGGACAAACTGGTTACAGCTGGAAAGCTGTCCATATGGTGGTAAGCGGTCAGCTGGTAGCACAAAAAAGAATGGCGTCATACCGCCCTGTAGCGTTCGTTTAAAAAAATAAATGCAGCCATATGTACCTCTGGCTACATAAATCGCGGTCTCCAGAAACGTATATATGCCTTGGTACAGTACGATTAAACATTTCTAATGTCAGAAATAACTATATAGACTCACTGCTAAACGCTATGGATCATTTTCACATTTCAGCATTGAATCTGAGTATAAAAACGAATGGGATGGGGCGGTATGACGCCACCAACAACTCAAGTTCCGTTTTGTGCTACCACTGACTGATTTCCACCATATGGCAGGCGTTTAGAAAAATGTAAAAACTGATCTGGTGTGATCAGTTTGCTCGGTTTGATCAGTTTGCTCAATAGCTTATCTTGTTCAGCGTCGGACTTGGGACACAGAGTGGACATAAACCAGGTAGAACCCCCTACCAAAATAAATGGCATTGTAAAATTATGGTAAAAGCATGCAGCTGTGATGCACTTTTAGTTGAGTAGGGTCTGGATGCAGACCAGGGTGCACCTGCAAGCTAAGATGAATGCAATGCTTTTAATGCGCACAACTAACCCCTTCCTAACCCTACCCCTCACAGTGACGACACTAGCTCCATTAAGTCTGAGGTCGCATGTCTGAGACTGCGTGTCTTAGCTTGCATATGCAAGTCGGATATACTATTGAAAGTTTGGATCTGAAAACACAATTGGTTGGGTTTAGGGAGGAGGGTGGGTCTGTCAATGTGAAGTTGATATATTATGCACGACATTCTGGTTAGCTTCTCGCAGATGCCCACAAAAAGAAATGTGTAAATGGCAAGTACAATGACCAAATGTATGAGAATATGTGGCCCAATTGCATATTTGAGATTGTCAAAAATGTACACGGCGGCCTCTAGCATGCAGATATAGCCCTGGGCAGGGCACGTATCTCCACTGACCCTGGGTTGGATAAAATCTATACTTTTAATAAAACGTAAGTCGCTTTGGATAAAATTCATAAATGTAAATGAATGAGTCATGTAAACGGCCCGTAACACTGTTTTTGACAAGAATGATGACTACTGCACCTTTCTGGCATACATCATGTCTGACCGATGTAAGGGTACTGTTGGCAGTCGATATGCAAGCCTGATCAGGGTGGCCCATACTTAAGTGTACTGTACTGAACTGTACCATACTGCTCAGTGGAAACAAGCCATTACTGTCACTTATTAAATTTAATACATCTATGAATTAAATGAATTCTTACTGGCCCCAAACTATGTACTCATATCTGAGAAGCTCTTACCTTAAGTCTATCCAGAAATCCCTTTTTGGTGAATGTTCCTCCTGCAAAGGCACGCAACATTTTTGGAGTAGGAGGTTTTTGTCCAAACAGAGCCAGGCCTTTCTTCTTTTCCTCGTCGGCTTTTGCAGCTGGAGGAGGACCCTTGGCTTTCAGCAGCTTACTATGAAAAAAATTGAGATTTTACAAAGTTTACCTCTCAAGTCTAAACTTTGACTTTTACGATACCGATTAAAGCTGCAGTCTGTACATTTTGGGGGGTAAAAAATGAGCCGAAATTAATTTTTGAGCAGAAATGGTAAGCTTGTAATAAGGTTTTACAGTTGGAGAGGTACTGGTAGGTTTTCATTGGGAAAAAAAAGTTCAATCTTTGTGTCATTATGTCATATGTAGTTTGTTTCATTCGGAAATTCATTCATTCGTTTAATTCAATGTTCCAGTTTTGTGCATGAGTTTAATTTGCATCTTTGAATAGAAACATAGGGCTAATGAAGTTACAATATATGGTTCTTCGCTTGAGATAGGATTAAGAAAAGAATAGAGTGGAGGAACTATGACGTCAATTTGTATGCAAAAACCAGGAAACGAGTTAGCATTTTAGCACTTCCGGTTCGCTCGTCCGAAAGTCAATGGGTTTTTTGAATGGGGTTTCAGTAAAATCGCTTAAGGTTCGTGGCGAACACAAACTCAAGATACTTTCACAGTTTGTTCTACAACATAAAACTCATCAGTTAGAGCACACTCTTGAATTTTTTAATCGGTTATGCTTCTTTAAAAAGACGGTTGCTATCAAGTTGCTAAATGGGACTACAGGCGGTGTCGGGGACATTATACGTCATCGAGCTGATCTGGTCTGGAGCGCAGCTCGCTTGTGTTGGGCATTTGCATTTGTCTGTTATTTAGGTATTTTTTTACAGTCTGTGGTATTTTCATGAATAGTATTTTATAGTTTGTTGTATTATTCTAATTGGCAATTCAGATTGTGTGTAGATAATTCCTTCACTTGTAAAGGATGTCAAGATAGATTCATTTGTTGATAATTTATTTTAATGAACAATATTATGAAGATATTGCTTACTAGTGCACCCTGTCTCTTTCCTGCTCTCAGTAATGCAAACGCGTGGATAAATGTGTAAAAATACATGCATATTAACTGTCATTTTCACCTGATCAATAGATTTTCCGTCTTTTTTTCTTCATCTAAACACATTTAACTCTGTCATAACTGCATTATTTACACTCCTCCATAAAATGAATAGCAGATGTGACTGTATGGGCTGCTTTTCGCTGTACATCGTGACAAAAAAAGAATATTGAATGTTGCTCTGGCCATGATGATGGAATTTTGATAGACTTGTTCCTCCTCATGCCTCATTTCTGTCATTTGTTAAGGTCAGCAGGCTGTGTGCACAGGAGCGATACACTTATTTAAACATGTCTTATGATAATACTATGTAGGCAGATTTATACACGCAGTTTTAAAACTTTTAGAACAATCGTAAAGCAAAACAGACGTATTTCCCACGTAAAAACGATCCAAAAGGCACATAGGTCTATGTGTTTTTGCGTATTTATTTGTTTATAATATATACCGTGGATTATAATATAATAAACAGAGAGATTAACTCTGTCATAGACATTATTTCTAATAATAAGCTAGATAAGTTGTCTGCATAGATACATACTGTATATATCTAAAAGACGAGCACCCAGAGGGCAGTGTAGTCTGTTTATAGCCCAATGTTAGCTTTTCAATTCTTGCGTTGGCATTTAAGATCCAAAAGTGTTCAAAGTTGTATTTTCGTGTGAGGATTATCCGTCTGGACAAAACGTGTAAGTGTATAGAACAGTTTTTGAACACACAGCTTATTATTTGCAATCTTCAAAAAGTCTATGGGAAAATCCTATAGGGATTTTCATGAGGGAACCAGTTTTATGCTAGCAGACGATTAGCCTACAAAGTGATGTCATAGTTCCTCCACTCTATTCAGTTCTCCTGTAGGTGCATCTACATAAAACTCACCGTCCCTTCCTGGCCAGCACTTTCTGAGACTCAGGATAGTGAATCAAGATATCATTGAGATCCTTTTTATCCAATACGAAAAGATTTGCGAATCCGTGAGCCGCTACATTAGCCGTTCTTCTGTTTCCTCCATTGGCTGAAGACTGAAGCAGACTGTGGAAGATTATAAACACATACAGTATTTTAGCTCATCTACCACATTCATGACTTTTAGCTTTAAATGCAGATGGTCGATAGTTCAACTATCATTTCCATAGTTCACCTGATCTCCCCAAACACACAGCCTGCTTTCAGAGTCACAAACACAATCTTGTTATCTGGTCCACCGATGACCTGCACTTCTCCAGCTTTGATGATGTACATTTCCTTCCCAATGTCACCCTGTGGGAACCAGGAGAGATAAAACACTGCACAAATTAGGAGTAAACATGTAAAACACAAACATGTTAATATAGAAAATTAACATTATGGCTCTTTTGGTGCTGCACGCACGTGTATTGAACAGATACATGATGTGAATATTTCATAGAGATATTAACAATAAGGTTTAATTAGTTTATGTATTCACGAACATGAACTAATTATGAATAAAGCATTTATTAATCATAGTTCAGCATTTATTAATGCATTGTAAACATCCAAATGCATGCTTGTTAACGCATTGTGAGTTAACATGAACTAAGAATGCACAACTGTATTTTCATTAACTAATCTAAACAAATACTGTAATAAATATATTGTTTATTCTTAGTTCATGTTAGTAATATTACCTTATATAACCTTATAGTAGTGTTACCGACATATCATAGCATACTGTACTTTATAATCCAATAATCGATAAAAACAACTGTCATGTTTCAAATTATCTCCATTTTATTAGGAAAGTCCAAAAATAAATGCTGTTAAATGCTTCTAGATGGGATGTGACAGATTGCTGTTGCGATACAATACACTATTGCAGTACTTAAACATAAATGAACACCTCTTATCTCCTGTAATAATAACTCAGTTGCATAAATACGCTAGTAAAACAGCATGTAAACAACTTATGTGGCTAACATTGCATTTTCCTGAGGCAAGTCATTTATTGTCATTTATTATCTAAAGAAATTAACTATATACAGTTGAAGTCAGAATTATTAGCCCCCGTTTATTTTTGCCCCTGATTTCTGTGTGACGGAGAGAAGATTTCTTCAACACATTTCTAAACATAATAGTTTTATTTACTCATTTCTAATAACTGATTTATTTTATCTTTGCCATGATGACAGTAAATAATATTTGACTAGATATTTTTTTCAAGACTTAACTTAACTAGGGTAAATCAGGTTAACTAAGCAGGTTAGGTTAATTAGGCAAGTTATTGTATAACTGGTTTGTTCTGTAGACTATCGAAAAAATGTATAGCTTAAAGGGGCTAATAATTTTGACCTGCTTTTATTCTCACCGAAAATAAAACAAATAAGACTATCTCCAGAAGAAAAAATATTATCAAACATACAGTGAAAATGTCCTTGCTCTGTTAAACATCATTTGGTAAATATTTAAAAAAATAAATAAATAAATTAAAGGGGGGCTAATAATTCTGACTTCAACTGTATGTGCACTACCATACATTAGTCTACATATTCATTATATTTCACTTATTTAACCTGTATATTTAAATACATTTGTTATGAAAACAAATTTCAAACTTTACTGTGCAAATGAACTAATTTCAACCTTAAACTAGAGCAGAAACATACATCTGAATTCAATTAAAACATTCATGTAAATGCTGCAGTTTACATGTTTATGTAAATAAAAAAATGAGTGTTGGTTATTGTGCCTAATTTTAAAAAGCAATTTCATCTAATAATGTAATTTGGTCTCTGATCTTCATTGTAGCTTATTTATAATTAAGTTGATTTGAAGACAGTAAAATAGTACAATTTTATGCTTCCCATCGGAAAACATACCACACTGTCATTTCAAATCTAAGGGTATGTACTGCCCTGCTACTTTTGAGAAACATTATACTCCTAATAACCAGCAGTTTAACTCACCTTCTTGACCACAAAATCTCCAGGCAAGTACACAATGGATTTCAATCTCAATAACATGTCCACAAGCATCTGGTTGTCACAACCCTGAGAAAAATAGGAAAATGCATAAATTATTAATTATCACTTTGTTCCTTCCAAAATGGTGAATTTAACATTGGAATACTGGAATATCACAGGAATTAATTACGAAAGCACAGTTTAAGAGCTGTACAAAAACTGAATTTACAGTATGTAGTCCTATTTCTTCAGATTTAACCAATACAGATTAAGTTTAGCTGCTTTAAGTTCACCAACATCATTGGCAGCAACAAAAACAATAACAAAAAACATTTCTATGCAGGTGAATCCCATAACTATAATATAATATTCAGGTCTCTATAATATTAAGGTCTGGGCTCTTTGAAGGCCATTTCATGGTTGTCTGTGCTTCATCATTTTTTTTTCTCAAAATATGATTTAACTGGATTGTGTTTGGCACCATTATTTAATTAAAAACAATTACCAGTGAGTTTCTTTCTAAAGGGATTTTTTTTTGTTCAACAGGAGAAAGATATTCAGTTTAGAACCACTTGAGTGTGACCAATTGTTGAGGAAATTTTAACTCAAGCTCACCTTGAAGAGTTCAATCTTTTGGAAAGTAGCGAGGTTGATGTCCACCGCGATGGCAGTTCTCATCACTAGAGGCATCTGTCCCAGCAGCTCAGACTCATCTGAGGATAAGCAAAACCTTAACAAGGAATCCTTTTTACATTTTTTTAATCAATTCAGTCGATCTTCGGGTCTGACCGGAGCTTTTTTTATTTTTAGCTTAGCATAGATCATTGAATCAGATTAGACCATTAGCATATTGATTTAAAATGAGCAAAGAATTTGCTGCAGCAGACATTATGATTGCATAAAAAATAGTCCTCAATCATAAGTTGGTAACTAGGTAACAGCACTGCGTAATAATCTGATTCAATGATCTATGGAAAGTTAAGATAATAGTGTTCCCACCAGACTGGGAGATCGGCTGAATGGTTTATAAAATGGTAAAACACAACTGTTTAACTCTAGGGGACTTGTAAATTTCCCCCAAAAAAGTGTAGTGTTCCTTTAATGGTACTCAGATCATGTAAACTTACCCAACATGCCCTGGGAGTCCCAGGTGTAGTTGTACCAGGTGCGCACTCTACTTTGAACCATCTTAGGGATGTGGTTGGTCACCATATACGCCACACAAGCATCCATAGATGCACGGAAGTAGGTCTGACCGGCAGTAGCAGCGCCAATGACATCTCGCATCTGTAAAATCAAAGTTAACGTCTATCACCCTGACAGGAATAAACCATTTTCCAGGACATTATCTACCAAATTAATGGCTATTTTTGTTATTTGATTGGCTGAAAAATTAATAATCATAACTATTTGTTTACATTTATATAGCACTTTTCTCAGCTCTCAAAGAGGTGACATTTCCTCAACCACCACCAGTGGGCAATATTAAAAATCTATACGTTTTTTATGTAAATAAATTCAAATCAGAACACTAATTTGAAAAGTTGCATGCAAATTTAGGCATCGGAGCATTATAATTAGCAGTAAAAATATAAATTCTAATTAATTAATAATATTTCCAAGGATAATAATTTATTAAAGATTACATATAAAAGTGTAAGTGTTTTCGCAAAAATAATACAGTTCTAAATTAAGATGCACAATGCAATATCCAACTTATTAATGTTATATTAATAATACACAATACAATATATAATAATAATAAACTATTTTAATATTGTGTGCATCTTAACATCAGGTTAAGATGTATCACATTCTAGTAGAGTAGTGGAGTTTGGCTGCTCTACATCATCTCATGATGTACCTGTCCAATCAAACTTGAGAAGACAAAGACACCAACGAAAAAGTTTGTTAACTGAAAGCTGATCTCAAAGATCGTATGCGGCTCAGGCAGACCACCGATGTTGATAAGAGTCCGCACGGCAAAATAGTAACTGTGCAAATACCTGCAAAAGAGAAAGAAAACGAGTGGTATGAAAACATCTGACACTGATATCTGAAACTCTGTTAAAGATTCAGACATACTGCCACGTCCAAACAGCAGACACCAAACCACTGAGCACATCCAAGGCCAAGCGAGAAAGCAGACGGAAAAAAGCAGGCCAGGCTCTTTGAAATGCATGGCTCAGCCTACAGTTTTTCATACTTTGCTCTGAGTACATTTTATTGCTTGTTTCAGATGGCAAATCCACTAGAGAGTGCGCTCTACATTTTTGCATTACTTAGGACACGTTTTGTTATATGGTTCAGATACATGTTCTTCTTGCACTCGTCAATAGGAAGGTGGGCTTGTCGTACAGGTCAACCTGTGCACCACTAATCTAAATTCTTTCCTAAAACCTGCCAATAGTGTTTTCAAAAGCAAATGAAAGAACAAAGTGCAATGCGAGCATGTAGTTTTACCTTGACTTTACATTGCTTTTTATCTGTTTTGTTAAACCGTGCTTCACTGGATTTGAACTATTACATTAGTACAATACCTTACAGTGTAAGCTATCAAGCAAACTGACCACACTAAAAAAGTTGGGATAAATAGGTGAGCCAAACAAATTAAATTACAAATTAAAGACACTGATAAGTTGTTTTTTGGTATTTAATTAGTGTTGTGCAAAGAACTGCATGAAAATAATGCTTTATTCATTAATATGTCCCTGTAAATATCATTAGTGTGAAAAGGAACAAAAGTTGTCCGGGTCATGCTGCATGTAGGGTTAATTTTACCTAGAAACTAGGGCAGCACGATTTGAAGAAGAAATCTAATTGTGATGTATCTGATCAAAATTGTGACTTGCGATTAAAAATGTGATTTACTACCATTTCATGAAAGAGCAACAAGTTTGGTGTGGCGGAGCACGAAAGAAAGGTCAAGCATGATCACAAAGTATATTTAAAACCTCTTGAAAATTGCTGCCGTTTTTTCCAATAAAGATAAATTCAATTCAATGAATATATATATATATAAAAAACACACACATACACATACACACACACACACGCATATATATATATATATATATTTATATATATATATATATATATATATATATATATATATATATATATATATATATATATATATATATTTGTATGTGTATATATATATATATATATTTGTATGTGTGTATATATATATATATGTATATATATATATATATATATATATATATATATATATATATGTGTGTGTGTGTGTGTGTGTATATGTGTGTGTATATATATAAATAATTGCAGCCTTTTTGATTTTAAAAGGGTGAAAACGCAATTTTGGTTTAAAAATAAATGATGTCAGCCTACTAGAAAATGCAGTCAATCGTATGTTTTTTTTAATTTTTTTAATTTTTTTACATTTTTGCGGTTTTACAAAAATGTAGGCTGAAACATATTTCAAATGAGCCTTGGAAAAAAAGAGAGCCTCAAAACCAAACCAAAAAACATAAAGTGCTTTAGAAGCGTAAGCTTTAGAGACAAAAAAAAAACAGCTTTGGAGACAAAATGTCTACCTGGGCAAGAATGATGGATAAAAATAAGGCACCAACAAAATAGTTGGTCATCTGAAAGATCTGACCGAACATGGTCTCGGGGAAAGGAAGTTCTGCGATCATCAGGAGGGATTTTTCCGCATAGAAAAAACAGCTCAGGTAGCTATGAGAATATGAAAAAAAAAAACAAGGCAATTTTTGTTGTGAATGGAAAATGTAATAAATACAGTTGATGTCAGAATTATTAAAACAAATTCACAAATGATGCTCAAGAGAGCAAGGATTTTTTTTTTACAGTATTTTCTATAATATTTTTTCTTCTGGAGAAAGTCTTATTTGTTTTATTTCGGCTAGAATAAATTTTACAATTTTTAAAAAAACATTTTAAGTTCAATATTATTAACCTCCTTAAGCAATTTTTCCACCGATTGTCTACAGAACAAACCATCATTATACAAAAACTTGCCTGATTAACCTAGTTAAGCCTTTAAATGTCACTTTAAGCTGAATACTAGCATCTTGAAAAATATCCAGTCAAATAATATGTACTGTCATCATGGCAAAGATAAAAGAAATCAGTTGTTTTAAATCAATTATTGAAACTATTATGTTTAGAAATGTGTGAAAAAAAAAATCTTTCCCTTAAACAGAAGTTAAAGAAAAAAATATACAGGGGGGCTAATAATTCAGGAGGACTTTATCTTTACAAGAAAAAAAGAACATTTTAGGTGCATTTAAAGGTAAAGTGTGTTTTGTTTTTGTTTTCATAGGTAAAGTGTGCTTTACATACGCGCTGCCCTTTCCACTATAAACCCATTTGGTGGAGCCGATGCCCTGGGAGACTGATGCCACGTAGTAAAGACAAGCGTTGAGGTGGAGAATAAACAGCAGGTATCCAATAGTGCGAATCACTCTATAAACAAAGCAAAGGAGAATTAGTGTTACAGTAATTTGTACTGATTTCTGTGGAATTCACTGTTGAATTAAAAGATTAGTTCACCCAAAAATTTAAATAAAACAATAATATTAAATGAATAAAATTTAAAGGGGACCTATTATTCCCCTTTTTACAAGATTTCCCTAGTGTGTGTGTGTGTGTGTGTGTGTGTGTGTGTGTGTGTGTGTGTGTGTGTGTGTGTGTGTGTGTGTGTGTGTGTGTGTGTGTGTGTGTGTGTGGGTGTGTGTGTGTGTGAAATTACAGCTAAAAATACCTAAAGAAAACTGTTTCTATAACTCTTTGGAACGGCCCCTTTTAGCCTTTGTTCCAAACTAGATGACTGTAGCTTTAAATTCAAATGAGATCGTGCTCTTTTCAAAAGTGGGCGGGGCTACAAACGCCTATGTGTCAGCATAGCAGCAGATTCAAAACAAGACTAAGATTATTTCTGTGATGAACTGAAAATGTCAAAAGATGGCAGTTTATGTCGACTACTGTGTTAATTTGTGCATCTTAAAAACTCAACATTTATAATCCTCTTAGTCGCTGAAATCATCTTCAGCAAGAACAGTGTGTAAACTTGAATGGCAGACAGCTGCTTCTCACTCAGGGATGTCTATGCTAAGGAGGGAGAGATCATCACTAATGGGCGGGGCTTTCCCCCTCTGATGACATGTACAATCAAAGTGTTTCTGCAGACTGTTTTTATCAAGTGTGATTATTAGAAAAAAGAATTAGTCAATTTTACTATTAGAGGCTGGCTATATTCACAAACTGCTGCCACATATTTATCTTTTTTTGCATAATAGATTCTCTTTAATAAAATGAATAAATCTTCACTTTCATGTCGTTACAAACCCGAGACCTTTATTAATTTTCACTACACAAATGAAAATATTTTTGTTGAAATCTAGGAGCTCTCTGATCCTCCATAGATGGCAATGGACTGAGATGTTCAAAGTTTAGAAAGGAACCAAAACATCAGTGGTTCAACTATAAACATACAAAGCTCCGAGTACACTTTTGTGCCCTCAAAAAATTGTTAATATAACTTTATTTATCAGGTGAAGCGGTGGCGCAGTAGGTAGTGCTGTCGCCTCACAGCAAGAAGGTCACTGGTTCGAGCCTCTGCTGGGTCAGTTGGCGTTTCTGTGTGGAGTTTGCATGTTCTCCCTGCGTTCACGTGGGTATCCTCCGGGTGCTCCGGTTTTCCCCACAGTCCAAAGACTTGCTGTACAGGTGAATTGGGTAGGCTAAATTGTCTGTAGTGTATGAGTGTGAATAAGTGAGTGTGGATGTTTCCCAGGGATGGGTTTCGGCTGAAAGGGCATCAAAAAAATGTGCTGGATAAGTTGGCGGTTCATTCTGCTGTGGCGACCGTGGATTAATAAAGGGACTAAGCCAAAAAGCAAATGAATGAACGAATGAACTTTATATAATCGTAATTGGCTCCGCCTCATTCGTGCGTATCACGCAACAGGATGTCTAGTCGCGCCTTTGCATTGACTTAACATGTAAATCACTCGCGATTGACGCTTCTTCCGCATCTGGTGTGAATGCAGCATCACAGACAGCAGTCCAACATGCAAGCATTGTATTGCGTGTAAGTTGTTTTTGCAGGTTTCTTTTGGTGCACAATATTGTTCTTGGACCTTCATATGATTACAGTTGAACCACTGAAGTTACAAGGAAGGTTTTGACAATGTTTTTGGCTTCTTTTGTTGTGTTTGAACGTCTCAGAAAATATAGAGGAAGAGAGCGCTCTCGGATTTCATCTAAAAGATTGTGATTTGTGTTCTAAAGATAAACAAAAGTATTAGGTGATTGAATAACATGAGGGTGAGTAGTTAATAACACAGTTTAGTTTTTTGTTTTCACGTCATTTCATGAATTCAAATTAACATGGCAAACACAATGTAGAATTGTAATTCAAATTTGAGAATATATTAGGTGTGATAATGCACATTTCATTTATGTTTCATTTAATGCATAAACTTGATTGATTTTTGAAATACTATGGAATGCTAAAGTCTTTTTTTTTAGTTGTAGATTAATTATATTAGTTAGATAAACTCAGAACTAGAAAAGACTTGGTTACACACCTCCATATATAAGCTCTGGTCAGGAGACCTTCAAGACGGTCACTGAACTCAAAAAATGATTCCACCTTGAGGAGAAACAACAAAACAAGATCAGTGCATATTCAACAATACACTACCTGACAAAAGTCTTGTTGTTGATCCCGGTTGTAAGAGCAACAAATAATAGCTTGACTTCTAGTTGATCATTTGGAAAAGTGGCAGAAGGTAGATTTTTCAGATGAATCATCTGTTGAACTGCATTCCAATCATCACAAATACTGCAGATGACCTATTGATACCCACATGGACCCAAGATTCTCACAGAAATCAGTCAAGTTTGGTGAAGGAAGAATCATGGTTTGGGGTTACATTCAATATGGGAGCGTGTGAGAGATCTGCAGAGTGGATGGCAACATCAACAGCCTGAGGTATCAAGACATTTGTGCTGCCCATTACATTACAAACCACAGAAGAGCGTACATTCTTCAGCAGGATAGCGCTCCTTCTCATACTTCAGCCTCCACATCAAAGTTCCTGAAAGCAAAGAAGGTCAATGTGCTTCAGGATTGGCCAGCCCAGTCACCAGGCATTAACAAATTATTAAACATGTCTGGGGTGAAGATTGAGGAGGAGGCGTTGAAGATGAATCCAAAGAATCGCGATGAACTCTGGGAGTCCTGCAAGAACGCTTTCTTTGCCATTCCAGATGACCTTATTTATAAGTGATTTGAGTCATTGCAGAGATGTATGGATGCAGTCCTCCAAGCTCATGGGAGTCAGACATAATATTAATTCTTTTTCCACTGCACCATGAATTTATATTCTATACTGTACATTATTTCTGTTAAGTGACCAGACTTTTGTCCCAGCAAAGTCAGACCTTACTGTCCTAATTAAATAATGAAAAATCAAGGCATGATTAGGTTTTATTTTGGTAAAATAAGCATAATCTAGAGGCCTTTGCCTTTCATATAAGCCACTTCTGATACCAAATAATCAACTAGAAGTCAAGTTATTATTTGTTGTTCCTAAAACTTGGATAGGCAACAAAGCTTTTGTCAGTTAGTGTAGAATCAGCTCATTAACAGGTATACATCTCACACTTAAACCAAGCTCCTATACCAAAACACATGCATTTATTTTGAATATTTAAACTTAAGTGCACAAAACTTCTGGTCTTATTTATTTTCAGTTATTTTATTGCGTTATACGTAAAATTTAAATTTAAAATAATATAATAAATACATATTCATTTTGAATATTGTTTTTCTTATTTTGATTTGCTCACTGGTTTGTGGAGTAAAACAATCGGACTGTTCATTGTTACAGTTAAGTCTAGTTATTTACCTCTTACGTCTAATAAACAGAATGTCTTGCACATTAAAAAAGATTATTTCAGTAAAAAATTAGATGCATTAAAAAATGTCTTTACCTTCATCAGACGATTGAGTCTGAAGACGGAATTGAATCCAAATGGGATATATAACAGGTCTATAGGCAGGACAGCTATTACATCATTCTGAAATGAAAGAAAGGTTGAGGAAATGCATTTCTTTTCAGAGATGAATCACTAAAATAGTCAGTACCTGAAATCTTCCAGATTCACGGTATTTCTTTTTGATCACTTCTCTGTCATACTGAAAGAAAATTATGAAAATTAAAGAGTTTATATTCATTGATATAAACATACATAAAAACTGCTTTATAGAAAATTCACAAATATAAATTTAACCACAAACATGTTTGAAAATAAAATAAAATTAAATTAAAAATTAAGTTGTTAAATTAAGTTTGGTTAAATTAAATTAAATTAAATTAAATTAATTGCTCTTACAATGATGTCTCCCCCTTTACTGAACTGCAGTCGCGGCTGGAAAAAGATCATGTCGAATATATAGATGAAATCAGCAATGATGTCCAAGGTGAACCACAATGGGACGACCTCTGGGCTATGGTATGGGAAGGCCATGCGCACTGGGACAAACCACAGGTTATAGTTGAAGGCAATGGTCACCATACTTAGCCAAGTGATATACCTGCGGTCTAGAGAAAATCACAAGAAAAAAGGAGAAAAAAAATCAACAAATGGTTGTTGTTTTAAAACATTGACATATTGCCCCTGTTCTTCAATGTGGAAGTGCGCCTGCTTTTGCTTTTGTTTTAAAACTTCCGATTCAGTTGCCTATGGGAGAAATGACTAGGAATAATAAATGTCAGAAAGCGATCAAACTTTAATTTGATTGGACCGTGCTGCCAAAATATTGTAATGTAATATATATATATATATATATATATATATATATATATATATATATATATATATATATATATATACAGTTTTTTTTTCATAAAGGTTTTAACCTTTACTGTGTTATTTATTAATAACTCAACCAGTTAAATATTTGGTGCTTTGTTGGGTCATTTTTAACCTTTATTGGGTTATTTATTTAATAACTCAACTAGTTGGGTTAAAAATGTAAAATTGCAAGTCAACTGATTTAACTCGCAGAGAACAGCTGTATTATGTGTACGTAATGTTGTTTTTGTGTTATAAAGTTCATTTAAGCTCAATAATGTTGTTAATTGGTTTTTTTTTTAGCAAATTACCTCTCAGTGTCGTATTTTAATATCCGTTTCACCAGCACTCTTAATTATTGAGTATACAAACAAGTGCTTTATAGCTGATCTAACATTATATTAAACAAATAAAAATGCTTCCTCTACCTCCTGTGTTCATCTCCACGATTTTTTGGAGAAAATATTTGAGATTTTTGGCCGTTTTTGGGCATTTTCAATAATTTTGTAAACTTTGTTATTTATTTACACAGCCATAATTGTAAAATTAATAGTAGTACTACTAAAAGTAGCAATAGTAATACCAGAATGGAAAAAAAAAACATTTAATCAAAATAACCCAATGCACTGGGTTAAATTAACCCATAACTGGGTTATATATTGGGGTATTTTTAACGCAACTATTTTAACTAGTATGGATGTTTCAAGGCACTGAGTATGGCTGGAAGGGCATCTGCTGTGTAAAACATATGCCAAAAAAGTTGGCAGCTCATTCCGCTGTGGTGACCCCTGATAAATAAGGGACTAAGCCAAAGAAAAATGAATGAATAAATGAATGAATGAAAATTACAAAAATATACATATGTGCATCTTCAAAAAAAACAATAAATAAATAAAAAATAATATATATATATATATATATATATATATATATATATATATATATATATATATATATATATATATATATATAAATATATAAATATATATATATATATATATATATATATATATATATAAATATATATATATATATATATATATATATATATATATATATATAATATATATATATATATATATATATATATATATATATAAATATATATATATATATATATATATATATATATATATATATATATATATATATATATATATATATATATATATATATATATAGTTTTTAAAGAGGTGTCATTACTATGTTGTTATGCTTTTGTTTGTTTATTTGTGACATTTGTATTTAAATTTCTTTTCTTTTTTTTCTTTTTTTATATTTTGTATTGGCGTGAGGATGTATTTTCACCAATAACTCAATCCTGGCATTGCAATGCAGAAAACAAATAAGACTTAAATCTAGTAGTTTAAAGCAGAGGTTCACAAACTTTTCAATTTGTGAACCTCAAAATATCAATGCCAGTGACTCGTGACCCCCAATACCCTGAGTAGGTTAGAAATATATAAACCTTGCACACAATGGTGCACACATACCAAAAAGGCCCACATCTATTCGTCATTTAATTTTGGAGAACGCCACTCGGAGACCTTCCTCAATGTTCAGTTGTGGCCTGTATTTAATTTTAATGTACATACAAGTGGTGTAAAGTAACAAATTACAAATACTCAAATTACAGAGTACATTTTTAGTACAGTATTGGTACTTTTACTCCCCTACTTTCCTTTTATCTGCAGTCACTTCTTTATTTCTTCATGTCTATGGGGATTTAGAAAAATCAGTCCTGTTATTACTGTCCAGTCAAATTGCACATAGAAGGTAAATCGCATCATATTAACCCTCAAGACATGGGGGATTTATACTTGCAGCAAACTGTTTGGAAGCATCAAAAGTGTCCTAGAAGATGTACGCATTCACCCCTAGATGCATGTCACTTATGAGAATATGACAGATGTTTACTGTATGATGACCGAACTGGCCTTGGAAACACCCAGCAGGCACAAGATGTCAAAATGACGTCAGATTGATGTTGTGGGGCCAATGCATTTTTGCAATTGGAAATGAAAATCTGGTTGACATCAGAACCCAGCGTCAGTGCGACGTCAGTGTCCAACGTCCCACCTAAAATCATAATATCAATAATATCAACTACCAAAAAATAAATGTCAGTATTTGACATCCATATGGCGTTAGTTTAAGATGTTGGCTCGACATTGAATTTTGGTCACTTTCTAACACAACCTAAAATCAACCAAATATCATCATCATTTGACATCGTTGGACAGCAAAATAATGTTGTCCTTAGACGCTGGCTAGACTTGATTTGTGGTAACCTGGCGTCACAACCTAAATCTAACTTAATATCAACGTCTAATGACGTTGTGTGCCTGCTGGGCAATAACTAAATACACTTCAGAATGTTACGTTTACACACACATTCACAAATTATATGTAAATACATCGGCTTTTCACAGCGTAATACTCGTTACTCTTGAGTAGTTTTGAAAGGGCTACTTTTTACTCATACTCTGAGTAATATTTACAACAGATACCTTTACTCTACTTGCACTACATTTTTAAGCAAGTAATGGTAGCCTACTTTTGTCTTTAGTATGATTTTTTCCTACTCTTTCCACCACTGGTGAGTGCCTTAAAAGGGCCTAAAAATTTAACCTGATGCCATAAAATCAATCTTCTGCATCTGATGCTACTGCTATGTCTTTAATATAATCACCCCAGGGTTCACAAATAAATCGAAATTCTGATGCTTTTTATGTAATGTATTTTTTCCTTCTGTAGGTTAATTCTACTAGATTTATAAAAAAAAATAAAAATTTTGGATATGACCAAGCAATCTTCGCTTATCGTGCCGCACCCTCGAGGGGGTCCAGACCCCCATTTTGGGAACCAATGGTTTAAATAATATTAATAAAAAATACTTTTTAGGCACAACATAAATCCTAAACACAGAGATGTTTTTATGAGGTCTATTAATATTTGTGTATATTTATGAGGTGTAACCTGTGAAAGGATCGATGGATTTGCCGATTCTGTTGTCCATTCTCATCTCAAAAGGCTTTAAGACAAAATCCACACAGGTGAAGTTAACTTTTGAAAAGATGGACTTCTTCTCGTCTGTTTTATCATCTTTCTTCTCCACAGGCTTTCCCGCTTGTTCTTTTTTCTTCTCCTCCTCCTCTTTCTTCTTTTTTTCTTCTTCCTCTTTCTTTTTTTTCTCTGCTTCTTCTTTCTTCTTCTTGGCCTCCTCCTCTTTTCTCTTCTTCTCCTCCTCTTTCCGTATCCTTTCCTCCTCTTCTTGTCGTTTCCTCTCCTCCACCAGCTTATAGTAGTCATCTTTTCTCAGGACGGGTGCTGGAACAAACATAAAACATCTGTTGTGTTACTAGTATATTGTTGTACTATGGAACTGTTGAATGCTTGATTCTGACCGATGAACAAGGGGCCTAAAGAGTCCTTATTTGTCCCTCACGTTTTTAGACACAAAGATGCGTACACTGTGAATGGCCCCTAAGGTGCGTAAGTATTTATTTTTTTACATAAACGCACCGTTAAAGTAGTTCCAACAGTTTTTTACTGTGTTCTATTCAATTTACATTTAAAAGTCACTACGCCTAATAATGTCATTTATTTCACAGCCTATATAAGTATAATCACAAATAAAATCAAAACAAAACAGAAGGCCTTTGATGATGTGTAAAAAACGAGTGTTACATAGAAAGTTAGACTGTACATAGACTGTATTTAAAAGTCCCCTGAAGTGCTTTGAAATGTGCATTTTTATTCGATGTTTGATGCACTTTTAGAGAGGGTGCTCGCTGCAGAGCCATTTGAGGAGAGGTGAGCTCCAGAGAGGGGGAGCATGAGCTGTCGCTCCTCCTCCTGTAAGCTGTTTTAATGCGTACACCAACCCCACCCCTAACCCTACCCCCAGTGACATCACTCGTAGAAGAAGTGCAAAAAAGGTGGAGCTCAAGCTTAAGCTCCCCCTCTCTGGAGCTCACCTCTCCTCAAATGGCTCTGCAGCGAGCACCACTTGCAATTTTAACCAAAACAAGAGGAGAGGGCGGAACATAGTGAAGCCCCTCCCCTTTTTATAAAAAAAAAAAACAGCCAATAGGGTTTTGTTTTATCACTGCTCTGCCAGTGAGTGAGCTCAAGCGAATCAAATGCAAAGCAAAAGAGAAGCGTCTTGAAGTGGACAGGGCATGTCAGGTATTAGAGAGCATTTGATGAGAACTGAAGTATGAGGTGACCCGTTGTTCCATTTAGGTCGGGTGTATTTTGGAGCACACTAGCTTGTAGAAAAGGCAAAAACTAACATACTAACAGTCACATCTAAAAAACTTTATTTTCATTGCATGGGACCTTTAAATTACATTCCCACTAAAACACAGGTGTCAAATCTAGTTCCCGGAGAGCCGGTTCCTGCACGGTTAAGTTCCAACCCTGCTTCAGTACACTTACCTGTAGGTTTCAAACAAGCCTGAAGGACTGAAGAAGATTGATTAAAGCTAAACTGTGCACTTTGATGCCTGTGCACTAAAGTAAAGGATTTCTTTTCATTTTAAGATAATTTATTTACAGATACTTATAATGTACTTGTCGTGAATACTGTTCATAAATTCAACAATTTTATATGTTAATGTGATGTGCTCAGAAAATCAGAGCACATCACACTTGTCCTCAGTTCTTTACACGGGCTCCCAGTTACTTCCAGAATAGATTTTAAAGTATTATTACTTGTCTATAAATCACTAAATGGCCTAGGACCTTAATACATTACACATATGCTCACTAAATACAAACCTAACAGATCACTCAAATCATTAGGATCAAGTAAATTAGAAATTCCAAGAGTTTAGTCAAAGCAGGGTGAATCTGCCTTCAGCAACTGCACCCCTCACTGCTGAAATCAACATCCAGAAATGATCAGATGTGCTCCAACATTATGCACGTTCAAATCAAGACTGAAAACACATCTGTTTAGCTGTGCCTTTACTGAATGAGCTGAAACTGTGCTGCGTCCCACAGATCACACTGTTATGCCTTTCTTTCATTCTTTTAAAACCTTTAAAATCTGTTTTAAATCATTTTTATTATTTGCTTTTATTTTCTTATACTCGTATTATTTTATTCCTGTTTATGTAAAGCACTTTATGTATGAAATGTGCTATAAAAATAAACTTGCCTTGCCAATATAAATCGATTTAGAGAAGCAGAGTAATACATATTTTGCAGAATATTTATGTTTTTCAACTAAAGAACATTAATCATTTATCAAGAAAATTAGCTTTAATATTGTTAAGAAACTCATTTTTGTCAGAGTAAAAGGTCATACATTTAAAGAATTGCTAGTTTAATTTGTATTTGTCTATGCATTTATGTGGATTGTTGGTATTAAGTCAAGTCATTACATAACTTACTGAGTAACGAAGTTACTTTTTAGACAAAGTAATTTAAATCAATTTTAATTATATAATTAGTAAACAATTACTTTTTTAAGTATCTTAACAAAAAGGAGCAGTTTGAGGATAAAAATCTGACAAATGACTTGATATACAACATCTGAACAGTGTCTTTATATTTGGTAACTGTAGTATAGTTGGAATAATTCACTCTGGTCTATAGATTTGTCATAAAATAATGCACACCACTTACTTCAAGTCATGGCCGTATCACCATCTCAGGGGTGTACATTATTAATGCCATAATTCAACAGCCCATTGTCAATTATTCCTAAATTATTGTATAACACTCATGCTGTAATGGTCATTAATTGCAGATGCAAAGGATTGATTTGTACTTACTGACGGGTGGGCTTCGCTCTGGGGAAGATGCGTATGGATCGATGACCTTTTCTTTAAACTGTTCAGTCCTTTGTCGAAGTTTCTGAATCATCTCTATGAGATGAGTATCAATTTCCTCGCTTATCAGAATCGGCCGGGGCTCCTTACTGTAGAACAATTAGATAATAATATAAAAAAATAATGGATGTGAATTTAATAAATTAAAATATTGTAATGGAATTAATAAAACAATCAGAAATCACGAACTTCCACAATAAGAAAAACAAGGAAACACAATAAGAGTGTCATATATTAGTTAGCATATATAATAACCAATAAGTTTAATTAATATTTGTTAATCATAATAATTATTAATATTAATATTATTAATACATTTTCATAATCAAAGCTTGTGTCATTACTGTCAACTATCATAAAGATTAATAATTTAAAGTTGCTGAAAAATGCTGTGTATTGCTACTTTGTAGTTAATGCTAATGCATTTAGTATATTTAAAAATTAGATCTCGCCTCATTGTAAAGTTTTACCAAATAATTAGTGTAATAAAAATGTAATTATGCCTATGTTAAAAATAAACAAAATCTAATCCTTTAGATAAAAAAATATCTTAGTTTGATTTAGGTTTAAAGGTATAATTTTACAGTTTTATATTTTGTAACAGTACAACATTCATACTGTTTATTTAGCGGCAAAGTAGTTTTTGTATCCTTCCGCGTGTCATCTACATGAATAACGACGATAATTTTGTCAGACAAGCCTCATTTGACCACGTATGTCCAATTGTATGTTTATTAAACTTGTCAACATTAATTATTTCATACAAAATGTGTGTTATTTGAGGTGTAAAACTGTCCATTTAGTCCATTTACGCATTTTACGTTGCCCTATCGACTTAACACTAGCCTACTTATTAATAGTTCAAATAAACTAAACAAGTCAGTTTGGCATTACCTGTAGTAAATAGCTGTATTGCACAAAGGCTGACTGAAAAATATAAATACTAGTCGGTCTACTTTATACTAAAGCAAAATGTTTACATGAGGGAAAACTGTTAATCCGCATTTGCTTATATATGCCGCCCTCTGCTGATCATGAAAACGCATTACAACAGAAATGTGAAGAGATTTTGCCCTTTTGGTGTGGTGATATTTGATCAAATAATTGAACTTACCTTATTGTAACCAATATAACTTTAGCTACTGTCATTTGAAGAAAAAAAGAAGGTTTATCTTGACAACAACAACACATGATTAACTTAATTTCAAGTAAACGTAAGCCTATTTTGAACACCTCATGCATCATTATACCCTAATGTCATTACATTACTCTTAGTTTTTGGTTTTATTTTTGTCTTCTAACTTTAAGCAGCTACAGAGATGAGCGTTGATCAAACACACTTTAAATCTTGTAATCTCCTCTCAGCTCGTGGTCTGATAATCTTCCAGCTCAGTTGGACGAACTCAGATCTTATGGTGCTTGCATTGGCGAGAGTCACCCTACTGTGAGTCATTTCCAAAACAATGAGTCTAGTTAATTAGGCCTGATTAATTAAAGCTCATCTAGCAAGACTGTCTCTTGGCAGTTGTGACGCACGGACGGCTACTTTAAGTCAATATGAAATCAAAATTAACCAATTTGCTCTCCTTATCAACTGTTTAGTTGCTGATGCAACTGTTGATGGAAATACCATATTTATATGCACACACACACTGCTCAAGACACTTTATTTTAATTTTAAGTTGGTTACTGTCCAAAATTGATATGATTTCAATGGTAAAAACCTGTAAAAAGCTACAGTAAAAATCTGAAACCTGTATAACAGTAAGTTTTCCTAATATATAAGTAATAATATATATGGATTTCCCAGTATTTCCAGCATGTTACTTCTCTTTTTTGTTGTTTTGTTTACATTTCTATGGTTCTTTTTTTGTTTTATTTTCCATATCAGGTGCATTAGAGTTTTATATTACATGCATTTCAAAATTTACTTTTCAGCAAATATAGCAACTATTTATCAAATCTCATCAATTCTTTTTCAAATGTGTATTCAAATAACTTCTGATCAGTGTGCAAATTATACCCTGACGGTCAACTTTTTTCTGTTAGTTTGTGTAATACATGCTTCAGTCATCTTTGCATTTATTTTTAATTACATGTAGTTTATTAATAACATGTTTTTTTATTATTATTAAATACACAATATTTAGTATATTCTGATTTACAGTATTCTCTGACTGGCTATTTTAGATGTTACTAGGTCAAACTACAAACCTTATTATGCATCTAATTTGACTTTACTTTCAGGCTAAATGTGGACACAAACATCTATTTTACAAGAAAACAAAGACTTTTGAACACGATGTCTATCAGTGCTTTAGAATTGATTGGCGCATTGGAGTATGCTTCCACAATGGTTTAAAGGGTGGTCAAATGTATATTTATATTATCTATTATCTTAATCATTAACATTATTATTTAAAATACACCCCCCCCCCACCCATCTTGTTTTGACATCCATCAAAGGGAATCAAGCATTCATTAAGGGGGGTCACTTCAGCCCCCGCCCCCAACCCCCCTGTAATTTGCACCCTACTTCTGATCTGAATATTTAATTGAAGCTATTTTTTTAAAATCCATAATTGAAGACCACATGCATATGTTATTTTTAGATATCGTTTGTGGTTATTACTAATGTGTTTAATTTCTCTGATTAAACTTTAAACTGACATATTATCTGAGATCACATCAAGCTGGTACTGTATATATTTGTGACTTTATGATCAGAAAGGTTTCTAATATTTATTTTACCCCTCCTCAGGTGGCTGCTCATTAGCTGGATCTGCAGGTGTCCCCTCTGGTTTTGCAGCTGGAGCTGGTGCTGCTGGTTCTGGTTCTTTAGCTGGCGCTGGTGCTGCTGGTTCTGGTTCTTTAGCTGGCGCTGGTGCTGCTGGTTCTGGTTCCTTAGCAGGTGCTGCTGGTTCTGGTTCTTTAGCCGGTGCTGCTTGTTCTGGTTCTTTAGCTGCTGCTGGCTCTGGTTCCTTAGCTGGTGCTGCTGGTTCTGGAGCTGCTGCTGGAGCTGTGGAGGAAAAAGGTTACTTTAAGGCAGGGGTGCCCAAAATTTTTCTTATGAACGATGAAACTTGATTGAGACTAGTGGGCTGATGGTATATATAGTTGCATGGGTAATTTCCTTTTTTTTATTCAATAATATTTAAAAAATAACTACAAAACACTGCATTATATTAACTAATACAGTATAATTAGTTTTACATTTTTTAATTAACCTATTACAGTAAAAACAAAAAAATCATTTATTACAGAAAGGAGTTACACTTAGTTTTTGCCTTGATTTGCTCGCCAAAGTCTTCTGTACAGTCCTCTGTTCGTCGAGTGACAGTACTTACATTTTTAAAGATCAGATTAATATACAACATTTAATTAAAAAAAAAATATTTCAGCTTGCATTTTTATAGATCAGCAGTAAAAGAAACTTTCATTCATTAATTTTCCTTCAGCTTAGTCCCTTATATAATCAGAGGTCACTACAGCGGAATAAACTGCCAACTTATCCTGCATATGTTTTACACAGCGGATGCACTTCCAGCTGCAACCCATAACTATGAAAGCAATAAAAATAAATAAATAAATAAATAAATAAATAAATAAATAAATAAATAAATAAATAAATAAATAAATAAACAGTTTACATCAGATGGGATGGTGGGCCAAGTTAAAGGTTAAAATGGGCCAACTTTGGCCTACGGCCCCTACTTTGGGCATCTCCACTTTAAAGTATACTAGCACCCTTGGTAATTATGAGCAAATAAGGCTGTGCACAAATGTTTAACCTTCTATTGCTCAAAATGTATTAAAATCCAATCTCCAATTCAGACTAAACTATTGCAAACAAAGCACAGCACATCTTTCTTAAATATTTGTTAAATGTCATAATTATTGCTAACCCTATCCTATGAACTCATATGTGCAAATATTTTTAGAGTACACTCCTATTGATTTTTTTTTTACATTTTTCTGTTACATCTGGCTGTCTAGGACAGGAAATTGTCGAACCGATAAATATGATGAAACACAAAGGCCAAACACAGACAATCTTCACAATGTTGTTTAGCACAATGTAAAATGGCAACAAAAGGTAATAACAAAAACACAGAAACAGAAATATTTAGGAAATTGCAGTCAACTGGAAGTGTTATGAATAGGTCCACAGGGATTTTTCACACTTGTCATTCCATCTATTTACTTATGGCGATTTTTGCATTATGATTATAACATTTGATTGAATATTTTAATGATTTGTGTGCAATGCAATTTCTAAAGTATGGGATCAATTCTGTAGCTTTGTTTACAAAAAAAGTGCTTCTCCCTCACATTTCGAGATCAGAGACCATTTAAAAACAGGTGATTAATAATTATATGAACGTAAACGTTTAGATCTCATATAGCTGCCCCTCCCAACACCCCCAACCTCGACTTTTAAAATGTCTGCTATGCCCCTGGTTCTAATCAACTATTG